>NW_017733531.1:21982-24578 GCF_001890085.2 Hipposideros armiger
AGCTAGTTTGTGGGGTAATGTGGAATGGGAAAGAGATGCAGGGAAGGCCCTGAGGTCCGTGTCCTGCCCGGTCCAGGCCTGGTAGAGCACTCAGAAACACTGTGGATCTCCCGATTTGCAACTACTCTATCAGCCAACTTTTAGGAAAAGCACAACTGGGAGTAGGCAGGCTCTCTATGTTGCAATCCACCGGCTCTGGAAGCTGGGGCAGCGGTGGCAAGTAACAGAGAAGCGAATACCCCAAAGCTCACACATCTAAGAGCTTCATCAGTTCATTGACCTCGCAAGGCTCTAGTGCTGTTGGATTCCTGTTTCTGTGTGGAGAGGAGGCAATGGTTATCCTGAGGCAATAGTGAGGAACTAAGAGTAGAATTTAGAAAGGTCTCCCTGCAGCTGTTCTCCCACTGTTGCTTCCATCCCAGGATGCAGACCTTCCCACTCCCTGTACACACACCCTTTCAAGACAGCATTTTTGTCTTTTGCTGTTAGTTTTCATTGTTGCCGATTCCCCAAATCCTTGCTTGCCTTTGCTTCTGTAGCCTAACCCAAATTAATTTGGGGTGAGAAAGCCAGGAGCCCAAAGCTAACTATTTGCCATCTCAGCAGGAACTGGAAGCTTTAATTTTGATTCTCAAAAGAGTGAGTGACAGGTGACACCCAACATCTTGCAGTTTGAAGTTCCCTGATCCCTGGAATTTTTTATCATGGCCCCAAACTAATGTGCTCTTGTGCCGGTTCCGAAGGTTTCTTTTCCTGGTGCCGAATGGAGTCGTGAGTGGGAATTTGATGCATCTGTGCTCCAGGGACAGGGGAGAAAGGAGACTGGGAGATTCATGACGTAGGGGTGTGTGTGTGCCATTAAGCAGGAGAGCGATACACTTGTGTTGAGCACTTACTACGTCCTCCATTGAGCCCACACTGGGGCACATTGAGGGGCGTTTTACTTCACAGAATCCTGGAGAAATGCTTTCAGCAGGTTCTTTCCAGGAAGATATTGGCTAGTTTTCAGGGAGGCTGTGGGGTGGGGTTACATAACACTGCTGGGTGGTATTAATCTTGGGGTCTTTAGGATGTATTAGGCTGTGTCTTTCATTTCTCTAATTTAGAACGTAGGAGTTCTTTCAGATTAGCCACGGCATTCAGTGCCCTCAGAGCAGCTTGCTGCAGCTGTCCCAGCTGCTCCTGTTCCTCCCTGTCTTCTCACTGATCCCTACTCCCAACCCCTCCTCAGTTGACCTTGACCAGGATGGCAGCTGAATCTTCCTATGTGACCATGTTTGGCACTACGTATANCTACTGCAGGGTGATGTTGGGATGCCTATTACAGTCTCAAGAGGGTGGAAGTCTAGGCTTCCCATTTGGTCTTTCTGGTGTGAGTGGGAGCGGGGCCATAGTTATTTCTGTGGTGTTTGCTTGGAATAGAACAGTTATTTTCTAAAAGTTTTTGGTCTTGATAGGCTGCCTCTGTCCTGGTCTTTTGGCTATTGTTATCAAAATTTATTGGGATTTTTTTTTTCAGTTGGCCTTTTCTAGTTTCCAGTATTTTCACTTGCAAGTCTAGGACACATGAGTCAAAAAGAAAGCCCAGGGAACTCACCATGGTGTCATTCCTCAAGTCCTGGCATCCCAGATGATCTGCTTTCTTACCTCTACCTTTCAGAGTCTTCTTATGTTTGTTTTATATATCATGTCCAGGGGTTTTAACTGCACTTAGTGGGAGGGATAGGAAAAAATATATTTATCCCATCTTCCTAAAAGCAGACATTCTTGCTATAGGATTTTATGTACAACCATTACTAAATTAAGTAGGTTCCATTTTATTCCCAGTTTTCTAAGAGTGAAACAAACATAAATAGATATTGAAATAAAAAAATAGTTTTCCAGCATTGATTTATTTAATTATATTTATTTTCCTTCTTAATCATGGTGAATTATATTGAAAGATTTTTTTGATGTGAAACATCTGTATTCCTGGGATAAACCCTGTTTCATCATCTTATAGTTACATATTTACTGTTGGCTTCATTTAATTAATATTTTACTTAGGGTGTTGTATTTACTTTTATAAAGCACAGACATAAAACTTACTTTTCTTGTATTTATTTATTTTTGTAATAAAAATACCTCTATACAATGAGCTGGGCAGATTTTGTTCTTTATTCTCTTTTCTGGAACAACATTTATAAGTATCTTTTCAAAGGCCAGCTTTTGTCGTCATTAAATCTTTTATTGCTTTTAGTTCTCTATTTCACTGATCTCTATCCTTATCTTTATTATTTCCTTCCTTCTTTTGGGAGGTTTGTTCTGTTCCTTTTAACCTAACTTTCGAGTTGAATGCTTCGTTCATTTTATTTAGTGTTTGTTGATAAGCGTATTTAAAGGTAAAAATTTTTCCTCTAAGTTCTTCTTTAATCATACCCAACACATTTTGATATGGAGTGTTTTAATTTATATTCAGTTCTAATTATGTATTCTTTATAATTTTTAACTCAAATGTTATTTATGAAAAATTTAAACTTCCTATTTTGCAATAATTTCAAATTTACAGAGAAATTATGAGAATAGTGCAAAGAATTCCTATGACACTTTGTCTAGA
>NW_017733532.1:0-1166 GCF_001890085.2 Hipposideros armiger
ATTTAAAAATTCAAAAAGCTTGATAAGGGGCCAGCCGAGTGGCTCATTTGGTTAAGAGCTCACTCAAGAGTTTGAGCTTTGAGCAACAGTGGTTCGAGTCCCGGCCTGAGCTGAGCAGCCGCTGAGCTGCCAACAGGTGGCAGGATGGCTCAGCTTAAAAAAAAACACCAAAAACAAACAACAACAAAAACCACAAATAGCTTCATAAACTTTTTTTCCCTTTAACTAATTTGGCAGCAAAACTTTTCCTGACATGAACTAATTGAGGAGCAAACCCTGACCTGAAATGATATGAAGCTATTTTAAGTCTTTATTTATCCTACCTACTGTGACTATTTATGTTTTACTACAAAAATCTTAATTTTTTTTTTTTTAGTGAGAGCTACCTAGACTCTGTTGAAGGTGTTACAGTATATACAGTGTGTGTGTGTGTGTGTGTGTGTATATATATATATATAATATAATATACAGTATATATAATGTATGACCTTTGCAAAATTAGAAAACTCTGTTTCGAATCATATCTGGATCCAAGGGTGGTAAGGCACATGGACCTGTAGCATAATTTATTTAACCTCTACTATTTTAATGTACACTTAGATTATTTCCTCTTCTAATCTTCAGAACATGCTGCTGAAATTAAACATATACAAATGTCATTTTAGATATGTGGAAGGATAGCTGTAAGAAATAATGTAAAAGTTAATTGCTGGATCAAATGATATGGGTGTTTGAAGTTTTGTAAGATATTGCCTCATTGCAAGACAGTTTGCAATCTTGACTTTTTTTTTTTTTCCTGGTTCCTTGTTTATTTTCCACTTAGTGCAAGGCACCTGGTTATAGGTGACAGGAAGGCTTGCGCGTGGCTTGGATAGTAAAGAGCGATGCTCTCGCTAAAGTTCCATTTTGGTGTTTTGCTCTTTTGATATAAAAGAACCCAATTGCTTTTGCTTGGGGTGGGATTGGAAGCGGGTAGGGAGGAGGAGGAAGGAAGGGGGCGAGGGGCTCGACAGAGCCTGGCATCTCTGGAAGTCTGGTGGCTAGTGGTAGCCACTAAGGATGGGGGCCCAGGATTGGCTTTGCTGGACTGGCCAACAGGCTGTTTCCTTGTAGCTTCCCAAGCCATGGCACAGGTGATCATGCTGCTGGAGACTTGGGAAAATTGA
>NW_017733532.1:1410-12633 GCF_001890085.2 Hipposideros armiger
ACATTGAAAGAAGTATAAAATAAAGAATGAGTTCCCTGTTCACTCTATTTTAACTCTTTAGTGGTAATTACTTTAAATTGTATTTTGTAGATTGATTCATAAGATATATATATCCTATTAAAAAAAGGGAAAACCAAGAATGATATCATATTAAATATACTGTGAGGCAACTAGCTTTTTGCCGGTAAAAAAATTCATGGATATTTTTCAAATCAGAACACAAACCTTCGTCTTTTTAATATCTGTAAAATATTCTATATATGGAAATACTTTTAATTTCTTTTATCAGTCACCCATTGATGGCTATTTCAGTGTCTTTTCAGTTAATATACCTTGCTCTTTAAATTTGATGATTCTAAGTTGACCCATAGTTATAAAGTTATAAAGGTTTCTGAAAGTGGTTATTATTTCCCACTTTTGTGCCCTTTTAGAAACAATACCATAGTGTTAAAGAACAGATATAATTTACACTAACTCCACAGTTTTTATTTTATTTAACATTAGTGCCCTTAGTTGTGTTTTTTTTTTACAGGTAACCAAAGCTTAAGTTGTCTTTATTTTGCTTTAGCCATCATTTGAATTAGAGACAATATTTGACATGTAATACACATTTTTAAAATGTGTACGTCTACTTCACCATCTTGAATGGAACCCTGCACCCTTAATTTTTATGCACAATATGTAGATTATTGTGTAAAATTTCACATGAAGCCTATGTGAAATAGCCTTCAAAATGAAAATACTTTTAAATCTTAATATGCTTGAAACTTTTCTAGGAGGTTATATACGTTAAGTATGTAATTAATATAGATACTTAGGGAGTTCTATAAATGAATCTTACATCTCAAAATTATCAATACATAAATTTTAAATGTTATATTATTTGATACTAGTATAGATCAGATTAATAGTTTTTGATTTCACAAGATTTATTTCTTTTGATTGTAGATTCTTGAAACTATGCCGATGACTGAGAAAGTTGAAGAATTGCTACATGTCATAGGCCCATTTTATGAAATTGTAGAGGACAAAAAGAGTGGCAGAAGTTCTGATTTAACTTCAGGTTGGACCATTTTACCTCATTTTAAATTCAGCAACTGACATTATGCATGCATTAATATTTATATGTCTAATTTCTTTTTAATTTCACATGCCAGTCCGACTGGAGAAAATCTCTAAATACTTAGAAGGTAGGACTAATGAAATCCATGTAAAAATTTTGTTTAAAATTGACATGCCAAAGAATTCTGCACAAATTTGTATAATTTATAAGCTTGTCACTCAAGAGTTTTCTTTCTTTTTTATTTAGTTGTGTCTTTTTCCTGTCACTCAGGAATTTTGAATCCAAGCAAACACATCACGTAAAGTTAAAAAATATTAGAAACTCTTAAGTTTGAACCCTTAACTTACTGCGACTTGATAGGTGGTTCTCTTAGTACTTACAGAATTATAACAGAATTCATAGTTTTATTTTGATGGGTTATATTTTCTATTTTGCTTTATGAATTATGTTAGCAATACCATGGCTGAAATGATTTTCTAGCTTATTTTAAAGTGATACATTTATAGTATGGTTTAACTGTAGCTTAGCAAGCTAAAACAAGACATCAGTGAATTCACTTAGCTTGGTTTCTCTTTTTAGAATTCTGTTTTCATGATCTCGGTAAAGAATTGAAAGGTCTATCTTGAACATACTAGCAGGAGTTGCAAATAACATACACATTTGCTGGTATTAACTGTAAACATTTGCTTTTTAAATTTTTTTAGAAAGAGTGAAATGAGCCCATNAAGAAAAGTAAATAATTTATAATTGTTTATAGTAAGGAATGAATAGGTATTGTCAAAAAAGAGAATTAATGGAAAGACAAATACTATATGATCTCACTTACATGGAATCTAAAAAAAAAACCACCTAGCTTATAGATGCAGAGAACATATTGGTGGTTCCCAGGGGTGGAAAGGGGGCAGGTGTTGTGGTGTAGGCAAAATGAGTGAAGGGAGTCAAAAGGTGCACGCTTTTAGTTATAAAATAAATAAGTCATGGGATATAATGTACAGCATGGTGACTACACTTAATAATACTATATTGAATATTTGAAAGTTACTAAGAGTAGATCTTTTTATTTTTAATTACAGTTGACATTAAATGTTATTTTATGTTAGTTTCAAGTGTACCACACGGTGGTTTGACATTTATATAATTTAGGAAGTGATCCTCTCCGATAAGTCTAGGGCCCATCTGGCACCATACATAGCTGTTACAATATTATTAACTATATTTTCTAAGAGAGTAGATCTTAAAAATCCTCATCACAAGAAAAAAAAATCTGTAACTGTATGGTGATGGAGGGTAACTAGACTTACTGTGGTGATCATTTCACAATATATACAAATATCGCATCATTGTGTTGTACACCTGAAAAAAACGGAAAATCTCTGTTTAATTTTATGAGGTCATGAAAAGTTAAAGGATTATCTGAATTTGGTTTAAAAAATCTGCATAAAATAAAACAAAGTAAGACATGGCAGGGAAAAAAATGAATTAATGGGATTAAGAAAATTATAGTTTAAAACATAGTCATTTGAACACATACAAAATTGTGAATATTGAGTTAAGAAAAGGAAGATCATAGCATATAGAGCCTTGAATCCAGGTCTCTTTCTTTAGGTAATTTATCAAAATTCCTTATATGAAAGGCATCCTATATACAACCTGACTTCACCCAACCTACAACATGCTACAACTTCTAGCAATCACAGGGACCCATGCAAGTGGCACACCCTGAAAGTTAAGCTTTGTGAGCCTCAACAGTTAACAAATACTGAGCCCCTGTTCTTTGTCAGGCTGTATCCCGGGTCCTAAGAGATGCTGTAGAGAAAAAAAAACAAATCTCCTCCTTCAGTGCAGCTTACATTTTCGTATAGGGGAGCTGACAGTGAATAAGTAAATAATTCAGATATGTTGCAAATGGTGATAAGTTCTCTGAGGGGAAAAAAATATAGGGTATTTAGATAGAGTGACTGGAGGGAGGATTACTGTAACATGGAAATAGTCTGAGTAATCCTGTTTTTGTGAAGGCTGGTTTTAAAGCTGGTAGTAAAGTAAGCAGAGACAGGAATAATTCTCTGGCATCGTCAGTACTCACTGACAGGCCTTCACAGAGTTTCTCAAGCTTTTATGGATGCAGGAAAAAACTGGCCTCAAACTGGACTTCCCACTTTTGTTTCCCCCAATGTAAATTTCATACCAGTAGCTGAAGAGGTCCTTTCATCAAGGACAACTTCAAAATTGACTTCATTTTGATATTAAGAGTAGCAGTGTTCTTGAAAATGGTAGCNTGAGAATAACTAATGTGGTTTAGGGGAAATAATCCATGTTTTTTAAAATAAAGTTTATTTTGATTCATAATCAGGAGGAAATATAAAATTCTATTTTCTGTACAATTTTACAGGCTATCTTATGGGGATTTCCAGAAAATTCAACCAGTACTTGAATAATGTACATTATGTCTGTTGATTTAAAGAGATATCAGTGTACAGTAGCCCCCCATTACCTGTGGGGATATGTTCCAAGTCTCACAGTGCAAGTCTGAACCCGTGGATTGTACTGAACCCTTTACATATTATTTTTTCCTATACATACATACCTTTTTACTTAAAGGAAGCACTTTACTGCTTCTTTTTTGGCATATTGAGATATTTAAAAATAAATTGAGTTGCCATTATCACTACTCTTGTACTTTTGGGCCATTATTAAGGGGTTATTTGAACACAAGCACTCTGATACCCTGATAGTCAATCTAATAACCCAGATAGCTACTAAGTGACTCAGGGCCAGGGAGTATATACAGCATGAAGACACTGGACAAAGTGATGATTCATGTCTCAGGTGAGATTTCATCATGCGTGCAATTGAAAACTTATGAATTGCTTATTTCTGGAATTTTCCATTTAATATTTTTGGATCATGGTTGACTGCGGGTAAGTGAGACTCTGGAAAGTGAAGCTACAGGTAAGGGGACTACTGTACTCAACTGTAGCTGCACATTAGAATCACTAGGGATTCTTGTAAAAAAACAAACAAAAAAGCAAATGCTCCAGCAAAACCCCAGACTGTTTCAGGATTTCCAACAGGATGGGATAATCACTAATAGAGGGAGGATTAGAACCGCCTCAGAAAGGATGGACCTGAGTTACCATGGCTGAGGGCCTGGTCCAAGCTCTGTAAGTCCAGAACGTTGGCTTTCTCTGAGTACTGAAGGTTGATTTGCTTTTTAAGGCTTGACTCATAATAACCATCTTTTGGAGATTTACGAAAAAAACAGAATGCCAATTACTTTACTTGCAGTGGGTGATACAGCTTTCTAGTGATCAACATACTCAGGTTTGGGATATAGGACACTTCTCAAAATGTCAGATGCATTTGGGACACTTGGATTAGTGATTGCTGAGACTGTCTATTGAACAGAGAGCAGGGCCGTGGGATTTAGATGGCTTTAAGAGATGTGTTTATCTGATACAAAAAGTCCAAGGAATTTAGCCTTTGCTTTACAATACAGTATACCTGTACCTTTCCAGTATTTCATCATACAGTAGTGATGTCTGTTACTGAAGAGAAGNGATTGATCTGTATTTAATGTATGTTTCCAATAGGTTCATTTCAGCCAACAAATGAAATGATGCTCAAGTTCTATAGCTTCTATAAGCAGGCAACCGAAGGACCCTGTAAACTTTCAAGGCCTGGATTCTGGGATCCTATTGGAAGATATAAATGGTAATTTTATCTAGAAAGCTATGAAAGACATTTTACTATAATGACATAATTATTATATGGTTGTTATTTATGATTATGTATTGGGTTGTCAGAAAACTCATGACGTATTTTTTCTATGCTTTTCGTTGCAAAAATGTGTCATGACTTTTCCGATAACCCAGTATCATCCTGTGCATAAAGTGGTCTAGGTACAGGATACAATTTTTATCCTCTGTGTGCTCTTAACACAATTTCACACAAATGGGAAAGTTTTGGGGAGGAGAGAAAAACAATAAAATAAAAAAGGGGTAGGTGCATCAAGAGTAATAAAGCATTTTTAGTTAGTCTTTCCTTTAATGGAGTTATTATGCCAAGAATAACTTCCAAACTAAGTTAAAGAAAGACATAAACTCTCCTGACTCTTTGACCTGCCATGAAAAATAAGTACTTTTGTGAAGTGGCATTGTTTGCTTTGAGCCTTTAAGGTAATAATTAACGAGGAACATGACTCAGGTACTGTGATAACATTTTATCTAAGCCAAATGTCCTACTATAGTTGAACAGAAATTTGATTTTTAATATACTTAAAAGAATCATAAAATATCCAGACTTACCTCTGCCATTTTTCCAGTTAACTAACATTTGATGTTTTAAATACTGTTGGCATACTTTATAAGTGTCTAACAAAACACATAACATAGTCTAATAGACTGTATGTAATGAACAGAGTATTCTAATTGGTGAAGCATATCTTAAGAGCCGCACGTGTTGATGGCTAAATTTCTTCACTCTGAATGGGAAGTCCTTAAACTGCTTTGAGGATTTCTTAGTACTGTACTTTTATCTAAAATCTTTATTGAATAGTCACAAAATAATAGGTTAAAGATAATAGCAACATNGCGACCCCTAGCGGGCGGGCCTTGGCACGTGATCATGGGGGTTTGGCGATAGGCCACGGAGCCCATTTGCAGAAGAGTTCGTGGGAGGCCGCTCCACCACCCAGACACGCAGGGTTGGTTTTTTTTTGGTAAACAAAGCATGTTGTTCAAAATAGTCATTTAGGCCTGGTAGAAAAGATGTAGGATGTACCTGTGTCACCTGGGCTTTTTTAGAATATACATACCGTATGTAGTAAGTTTTGAAGTCGGGAAGTATGAATTGTCCTACTTTGTTCTTTTCCAAGATGGTCTTAACTATTCTGGATCCCTTGCATTTCCATATGAATTTTAGAATCAGCTTGTCAATTTTTTGCAAAAAAAGGCAAGCTAGGATTTTGATAGGGATTGCAATGAATTATAGATCATTTTGGGGAATATTTTCATCTCAAAAATATTTCCTCTGGGTAATTTACTTAGATCTTTTTTAATGTCAACAATGTTTTGTCATTTGCAGTGTATTAGTAAATATTTAATTCTTTTGGGGGCTTTTGTAACTTGAATTGTTTTCTAATTTTAGTTTTAGACTTATTGTTAGCTTATAGAAATACAATTGATTTTTGTATGTTGACCATGTACCCTGCAACATTGCCGAACTATTTTTAGTCCTAATAGTTTTTTGTAGATTTCTTAGGATTTTCTGTATAGAAGAGCATGTCATCTACAGAGATGGTTTTACCTCTGTCTTTCCAATCTGGATGTTTTTTATCTTTTTTTTCTTGCCTAACTTGCCTAGAAATTCTCTGTGCTTTCTACAACTCTCATCACAGAACTGTTGTGATGATGTTTTTGCTGCTGTTAAGTAGTTTTTGACAGCTATCCATTTGATGAGGTTTCCCTGTTAGTTTAGTTGAAGATGTCTGTGGGCGGTAAGTGTTTTTGTTTTTGTTTTGTTGTCGTTCTTGTTTTTTTCGGGTTGTTGGGGGAGAGTAAGAGAGAGTCACATTAGATAAGAGTTGAATTTTTAGTCCTTTGTGCCATTAGTTAGTTAGACTTAAATAAGAATATAGGCCTGACTGTTTAAGATCTATGTTAAGATTTTGAAATTTATTATGTTGTTTGGGATGCAGGGAAGCATTCAAAATACATTTGTATAGTCAAAATAAACCCCAAAAGCTTATGTAGGAAGACCACTGTTTTGGGCCAATAGCCACTTAGGAGGCCTTTAGTATCTTAAAGAGTTGATGGGAATGTATTAATAATTTCCTGTATCTCAAAATGTGGTCAAGTAGCCAACAGCACTGGCATCACATGGGAGCTTTACGGAAAGGCAGAATCTTCGATCACCACAGGCTTACTGAGATTTTAACTGGATCTCAGGTGATTCTTTATGCATTTTAACATTGGAGAAACTCTGATGTGTTTACTCGCAAAGTATGACTTTGGGCAATAGGTCAATTGCCTTTATAAATGATTAATAGCATTAATTGATACTTTTTTTAAAAAAAGTTTAACTATAAAGTCACATTAATAAGTTATGTACCGGAAGCCCTAAAGCTTATTAAAAGATTTTTTTAAATGTTTAAAGGTAGCCCACTTATAATATTGATAAGACTGTTGTTAGGGCCAAAAATATTATATTTATGTTTTCAGTATGCTAGCATATAACAGCTCTCTTCATTTGCCTTGTAGAAAGATCATTCATCTCTAACTTTACTATTTTGATTGAGGTTAACTTAAAAATAATTTATCCTCTGCCTTGTTCAAAAAGTTTTTAAGATTGCTTTATCATTTTGTTGTAAACTAGTTGAAGGAATTTATTTATGTAATATATGTAATTTATAGTCAAAGAAAAGAATACTGTTAATTGCATATCAGATTATAACTTTTTTTTCAAAATTATTTTACTAGTTATTTGTAAATGACAGTATTATTTATAAATTGCAGCATTATTGTATGCTATAGCATTAGAGATTAAATGGTCATTTCATGTTTTAGATCTTGGTAATGTTCTAACTTCTACTCCAAATGCCAAAACTGTTAATGGTAAAGCTGAAAGCAGTGATAGTGGAGCTGAGTCTGAGGAAGAAGAGGCCCAAGAAGAAGTGAAAGAAGCAGAACAAAGTGATAATGGTAATCTTTGGATGATGGGCTAATGATTCTGCATTAAATAAGACAAAAGGATATGGAGAAGTTTGGGCTGATATGGCATTATATGCGTGTAGTGGGATGTGGGCTGTTGACCCTATAACCAGGTTTGCTGTGGACCTAAAGGCTCTACTACAGAGTATAGGGACAGCCAGCCTTATGAATAGATGGAATAGGTATCAGTTGAAGGCTAACGAGAGTAGGCCATTCCTCCAAATGTAATGCCTGAAATACTGCATTAGAAATATATTTATTTAAGGTATTGTTTCCAATGTAAATATGCATATGTCACCATGGAGAGGAGACAAGTTGAACTCTGAATATCTTGTCAAGAATAGAATCCTGAGAATGGGATACAGGCAGAACTTTTAATGAAGAGGAAACATTGGAATCATGGGACACTGCATGAAGGGGGCCTTATTAATAAGAGTACCAGTGATTCTGGGAAGCCTGTTTTAGAAAGGGGAGGCAGAACAACACAAAAACAAACTGCACAACTTAGTTTTGCCTTCGTGTTCCATTAAGGTATGATGCATAATACCTTCTTTGATGTTTTTATTGGCTGATTTTGTACTGCTGGGTCTCATAGAACAATTTGCCTATGCTGAGAGAATGTAAAGACCTTGAAAGATTATCTCTTAGAAGAGAGAAAATTCACAGGAACTGAAGCAGTTTTGAAAACCACACAGTTTGGTTGAGCCCTCAGCATGTTAAAAAACGCCTTTTCTAGGAGCACCCCATCTCTCTGATCCAAGTAGAAAACCCATCAAAGGGATTATGGTAGGTTTGGGAAATGACTACTTGATATTAGAACATCATATACAGAAGTTGACCTCATGTGAACTTTTATGAATTTTTTCATTTTCACATACAAGGTAAGAAAATGATGAAGAAATCCACAGACTATGAGAATTTGGAAATTGTTGTCACTAATGGCTATGATGAAGACAGCCTTGTTCAGAATGGACAGTGCGATACTCAGGCCAGTTCTTCCCTGAGTGGCAGCAGCACTGAAGAAATAAAACCTGTAGATCCAAACTTGGAGCAAACTGAAAAAACTGCTGTCTGCATTCATCAAGGTATTCTCCCATAATAATTACTTGTTCAGCCTCCTCCCTATGAATAAAATATTCTTTTAATAATTTCAGGATGTTTAGCAGCAGTTTAAAGTTTAAACCACTTACTCAGTAATATCTTCAGGTTTATTAATATTATGAGGATTTAAATCTTTGAAAGACAGTGAATTATGGCCAGGGCTTTTACATTTTTATTGTGATTTTTCAACTGTTTTTGTATGGCATTTTAAAATAAAATTTTGAAGTTTTTACTTTCATTCCTCATGTTTCTTTTAACTTAAACCTCTGATTATATGATACCGTTCTGCAATCAGCAAGATAAGTTATACTCTTCATATCTTAGGGCTGTAGGGGTGAGCCTATAATACATATATGGTGAATTATTAACATTGTTGCAATTCAGCCAAGAAACCAAGAAATATAATTTGTAAATATTAACAACCAATCTTGAATACTTGCATCCAAATTTAGGCTTCCTAGCTGATTGTCAGTTTTCTCTTATAATGTTAAGTTTTGCAAGGTTTGACCTGGACAGTACAGTGTCTTTGTATAATTCTATGATAAAATATTTTGTAATCTTTTAAAATAAAATTTGTCAACTAAATTTAAAGTTTTGGTAAGCTAAAAGAAAAAAGTGTGGCTTAGTAAATCAAATTTGTCTCCCAGTATGAAAATAATGTAGAGCTAATACATTTTGAAAATGGAATAAATGCATTTTTCTTCAATTAGAGAGTAATTATTCTACCTGGATATTTATTCATATTTAGATATAAATGATGATCATGTTGAAGATGTTTTGGGAATTCAGCATTTGACAAGCGATTCAGACAGTGAAGTTTACTGTGATTCCATGGAGCAATTTGGACAAGAAGAGGTAAAAATGACATTTTTTTAATTGGTAAGTTTTCAAAGTGGTATATCAGAATTCGATACATAACTTCTGTTCATAGCAGATGTACATGCTGTTCATCACTTTGAAAACATACCTCTAAAATGTTTAAACATTTTTATTTTAAATTATTTCTTGTGAATTATAAAGTATATAAAACTCCTGAATATTCAAAAAAACATTTAAATATAATATTATAATTTATAATATACAGTAAAATCTTGGATTGTGAGTAACTTGGTTTGCGAGTGTTTTTAATACATTTTAACATGGTAAATGAGCGATGTCGTGCAATACGAGTTGTTTGTTCCTGGAATGAATTATGCTCGCAAACCAAGGTATTACTGTATTTATATTTATAAATATTCTGGGAGAAGTGAGATGGGGAAGCAAGAGGTAAACTCCTTATGCTAGTCCCTATGTCTGAAACATCAATAAATATTAAAAAATTGAATATTCAAAAAAATGAATCTGTTCTTCACATTGACTTTAATACATTGAACTGAAATTTTGAGTGGAAATACTATTCAAATTTCAGTTAATTAAGATTCAGTATTGGAAGCTAACATTTGAAAAAAATTATTAAAAGTATAAGACTTTTTTTTTTTTCTCTCTTTCACAACTTTTTCTGATAATGGCTAGGGGTGGTTTGGACAGCTGTTTTTTTGTTTGGTGGTTTTGTATTTTTCCCCTACTATTTCCCCACCCCTGTTCTAACAAAGTTCAAGTTTGTCTTATAGAAAATTATTTATCTTTTGCCTGCCTGAAATAATGATTTTAATTTTTTTGTGTGTGTTTCCCATTTTGAAAAATTTCATAATGTAATTAAATTTATCTCTTAGCTTTCTCAAATTTTAAAAACACATGAACAAAATATTTTCTAAGGTCAAACACAAATGACTAGCATAGATGGGAAGAATAATGGTAAGGAGGCTAAACTGAGGAATAGCTGAAATTAATGAGAAATGAATGATAAAAATCTGTATTTCCTTTTATTTTCTATTTTCTCTTTTTAAAGAGATTTGGTTAGGGAAGGTTGGTGAAAAAGGACTGGATGGGGTTAATTAAAATCAGTAACTATCTGGGTACTAAATTCTGAGTTTGCTTCTATTTTCTCTGTAAATCAGTTAATAGACTGAAATCTCATCGGGCTCTGTCAGATCTGGCTCCCACTTACCTTTTTGGCTGCTGTTCACACCACTGTCCTGTTTGGGCTTTACTCACACCCACCGGGGCTTTCTCTCTGTTCCTCTAATATGTCAAGTCCCTTCCCCTTCTCTCCATCAGCACCAGCATCTTTGCATTCATTTTGCTAGAACGTATTTCACCATTCACCAAGTTAACACCCGCATATCCTGTGAACCCTAAGGCAGGTGTTCTTTCCTGAAGTAAACCTTTAGATTAGATACAAGAGCCCCACCACATCACTATCCTCACTAAGTCTAGGTTAATTATAGGTTGTCACCCACAAGTTTCCTAGGT
>NW_017733532.1:12875-14481 GCF_001890085.2 Hipposideros armiger
GATGATGGTTATGCCCACCCGCACTAAGACTGAACTCAGCACCTTGAGCTGAGCAGCCGCCCGGATGGCTCAGTGGATAGAGCTTGTGCTCTTAACAACGAGGCCGCTGGTTTGACTCCTTCGGGATGGTGGCTATGCACCTTGAGCTTACAGGCCACAAGCTGCCTATGGGCAGCCAGATGGCGACTGGCGCCCTCCACAACGAAGACTGAAGAACAACAACTTGGCTGGTCCCCTTCCCCAATTCCCTGACACTGTTCCTCTCCCCCAATTCCCCAATAAAATCTTTAAAATATATGTATATATTTTTAATTTCTCTGATCAATTTTGGAGTCCTTGGGAATCAAGATCTTTTTCAAGCTCTTTTTGTGGACAACTAATATCACATTTATTGTTTGCCTGTTATGACATATAGATCATTTTCCTTTTCTTATTAATTTCCCCACTTTTTAATTTCTGATTAAAATTCATTTAAGTGTTTCTTGGACGAATGACTGACTCACGAGAACAATTCATTGGCATAACTTCTCAATTCTTTCCTCATAAACAAATCATTTCCAATTTCTCCTTTACATGTAGGAGGCAGAATATTAATTGAAGAATTTTTTTTAGAAAAGTAATCTTTTCTATAATACAACAAACTGAAAAAATATTTTATAAAGAGTAATTCTTTTATTATCTTGAAAACTTTGTGGTGTGTAATTTGTGTTTACAGCTTTTAACGAAGTATTGTTTTACATTTGTAGTCTTTAGACAGCTTTACATCAAACAGTGGGCCATTTCGATATTGCTTGGGTAGTGATCCCAGTCAGCCCTTGGAAAATTGTGGTTTTCCTGAAGATGTTCGGGTACTTCATGGGAGTGGCATTGTCAGGGATATGCACATGATAGCAGTCGATGGAAAAGGTGAAATACAGCATGGAGGAGAAGATGGCCGGAGCAACAGTGGGGCACCACACCGAGAGAAACGGGGTGGAGAAAGTGAGGAATTCTCCAATGTCAGAAGAGGGAGAGGTGTGTATTACTTCTTTTGTTCTCACTGTCTTTATAAACTAATTAGTGAAGCAGGGAGGGTCTAGGTAGGAGTGGTATTGGAGTTATCAGTCTGCAAAGGGAATGTGAAAAATGAACTGTATATAACATCTGACCATTTTTCTTTGTGTCTAGTTCTCACCTTTGATTCCACAAGGCAGAGTAGTGTGTTCTCTGAAGACATGGGGGAAAACATTTCTATGTTTACATCTGTTGTGCAAATTTTTGAGGTAGCCAAATTTATGTTCTGTTAATCCTCTGAACAGTCACTTACCAGTTGCTCCAACTGTGCTGAAGCTTATTTTACTGTCTATCAGTAAAAATTAGAATTTTTTGTTTCTTCCACATTTTCCCACTTATATCTAAAGATATTTAAAGCTGACAAATCAAGTAATAGTGATAAAAGAACATGTAACCATAAAAAGGTAAACATTAAGAATAGTAATATCATGAGGTAATAGAATAAAGAGTTGAGTGGAAAGAAAAGTAAATAATTTATAATTGTTTATAGTAAGGAATGAATAGGTATTGTCAAAAAAGAGAATTAATGGAAAGACAAATACTATATGATCTC
>NW_017733532.1:16346-23296 GCF_001890085.2 Hipposideros armiger
GGTAGATAATTGCCTGTTTATTATTTAAAACAAAACAGACTCATTATATTAGCAAATGTAAAAATGTGTAATATTCCATTTCTGCGAGGGTAGGGTCACATGGTAGTACCTTTTATATGCTGCAGGATAACACTGTTTCAGCCTTTCTGAAAAAAAACTTGGTAACACTCATTGAGAACCTTGACCAAGTTGTTATCCCTTGACCCAGTACTTCTTTGAATCTGTCTTAAAGAAATCAGCAGAAGTTCGGACGAATATTTATATACAAAAACATTCATTGCAATGTTATTTGTAATCGCAGATTTGGAATCATCCAGAAGTGAAGAATGATCAAGTAAATTACTTCATATCTTACTAGGCAATTTATGTAGCCATTTCAATGTTTTTGGAATAGAACTTAGTGACGCAGATAAATGTTTACAGTATTTTTAAAAAGTAGGATACAAAATCACATGTAAGGGGTAATGCCAATTCTATAAATCTATGAGTATGTGTAGAAAAAATGGATGGATATATAATAAAATCTTAAAAGTAATGATATTTCAATATCTCTGTAAGTGTAATGGAATTTACGATAATAAAAACATTTCAAAACATTTTGGGAGGCTTCCAATGACCAAAAAGGAAAATACAGCTATTTAGTGTATCTTTTTTTTTCTTTTTAGCTGTGCCATCCTGCTGCCTGTTGGCAGCTCAGCGGCAGCTCAGCTCAGGCCAGGAATCAAACCGACGACCCTGTTGCTCAGAGTTTGCACTCTTGAGTGAGCTCTTAACCAACTGAGCCACTTGGCCAGCCCTTAAGTGTAGCTTTTAATACTCTAAAGAAACAGTCTTCAAATTTTGTCAATCTTGTTACCTTATTTAGTAAAAAAATTTTGAGAGTGCACCCTGAATATGTATGTATTATTTGTGAATTATACGCATTTAGTCATGTACTAGTACATTAAGTACATTATAAAACCTTTTGGAAAAAAATCTAAGAATATATCAGTATAAATAGAAGTTTCCAAATCCACTTTTTGATCCCAATAATTTATTTTTTGCACTTCCTGATTACTTCAATTTCACTTTGAAGATTTAGATCTCAAATAACAGAGGAAAATGAATAAAACACACTATTTCTACTTTTATAAGAATAATTTACAACTAACCTGTTTTGCTGTCTTAAAATAGGGCAAAGGATGCAACATTTGAGCGAAGGAACCAAGGGTTGGCAAGTGGGAAGTGGAGGTGACGGGGAACGCTGGGGTTCCGACCGAGGGACGCGAGGCAGCCTCAATGAGCAGATCGCTCTCGTGCTCATGCGACTGCAGGAGGACATGCAGAATGTCCTGCAGAGACTTCACAAACTGGAAATGCTAGCGGCCTCGCAGGTAAGCTTCCAGGTTTGTCTTTACCTTCTACTTGTTGATCTTGTAAAACGGTGTGTGATCTGTATTGATCAGATTTACACAACTCATGTATTTTAATGATGTTTTAAAAAATAAATAGGACCTATGAGTACTTTTGAAAATATTACTTAAGAAAAGACTGACCCAAAAGCTAAATGCTAATTTAAATAATAGAAAATTTTCAGAGTGTAAAATTCACAGTACCATTCTGGAGGAAGGAGCAAGTTGCTTGGTGTTAGAAGAATAAGAGCTGTTAAACAGTTCAATTTGGGATACTAATAAAGAGACGGTAACTAATACCCTAGAGTTCATCATCAGAGAGTCAGTTTTGTAGTAATTGTTGTCCTCTATCTTGACTTCTTTTTAAAATGCTGTAGAGATAATATATTGTTACTAATTCTTTAGTGTAAATTAGTTTTAGGATCAAAACTTTAAATCCAGAGAGTAGTGTGGAGTAGTATTTGACCTCCACTATTATTTGGCCCTGGATGATCAAAGGTTTTAATTAACCCTTTGAAAAGGCAGCACAGCTCGTCAGTTGCAGAAACTCAAGCAGAACCCAGACATCCTGTATCTGAGGGCAATGCTCTCTGCTATGACAGATTGCTATCGTGTACTGAATAAAGGCAGGCAGGTGAACATGGATGACATTCCCAAGGAAGGGAGAAGAGGGGTCATAGGAAAGGACAGTCAGCTTGGTTCACAGTCTTGACTGGGCTGTGACAATCTCTGAACTCAGCTGCAGAGCTTTCAGGTGCCTACTAGTGATCTGCCCCTGACTGGTTCCTCCTTGAGTAATGCTGGTTGGAGAAAAGAATGAGACAACTGCCTTGCTGCCTGACTTAGCTTCAAACATGATATAATGTTGAAGCACCATGCTATAACAGATGTTAAGAAGAATTTGTAGGGATTAATCAAAGAAAATGTGCTTTCATTATAAGATGAATACATTAAATGTCGATATACGAGGTGTGTCAAAAGATAGAGTGAATGTTTAAATTTAAAAGAATCTATTACAGTAAAAGACACATTGCCATTAATCCCCCTCAGAATACTCCTTCTTGCTTCAAACATGCTTATCCCATCATTCTTGCCACTTTCTGAAGCAGCTCTGGAAGCCCTCTTTCTTGAGTGTCTTTACTTCATCCTCCATCATGACAAGGCTCCATGTCACACATCACTTCTGGTATGGCAATTTCTGTCAAATAAAAACACCGCAGTGTGTCCTCATCCACCTTATTCACCGGATATGGCACCGGTGCAACTTGTGGCTCTTCCCCAAAGTCAAAATGACCATAAAAGTTAAATATTTTGAATTGATTCTGGACATCAAGGCAGCCACAACAGCGCAACTAAAGACACTCATGAAAGAGGACTTCCAGAACTGCTTCAGAAAGTGGCAAGAACCATGGGATGTGTGTTTGAAGCGAGGGGGAGTATTCTGAGGCAGATTAATGGCAATGTGTCTTTTACTGTAATAAACTTTGTATTTAAACATTCACCATACTTGATGATCACACCTCGTATATAAAGAAACTAATACTGTAGGCTTTCTAAACAACCATTGTGAATATCTTACCCTTTACCTAATTTATTCAGATTGTCACAGTAATCTGTAGACTCTAAAGAGTCTATGAACACCCTAAAATGATATGCAAATTTCTGTTTGATTTTACCTTTTTTGGAGACGGTTTGTTGCCTTACACAGGGCCTATAATGAAAAAGAAATTAAGAATAGTGCCTTGCGCCTGCCGAGTGGAGCGTTGGTTAGGAGTTGGCTTGGGAGCACCAGCTCTGAGCAGCAGGGCCCCGCTTCGGATCTCTCATGCGGGCCAGTGGCGCTGCGCCCTCTACAGATAAGATGGTGAACAACAGCTTGATCTGGAGCTGGGCTGCTGTGAGTCGCCAGCAACAGTGTAGGCTGCAGTGGGCTGCCGTAAGCTACTGTGAGTGGCTGGCAGCTAGTGTGAGCTGCCGGCAGCCGGTGTGAACTGCCGTGAGCCACCGTGAATGGCTGTCCAATGGCTGGCGACTGCATCAGCCGGGAAGAGCGCAATGATCACAACAGCAACATGGGCCAGTGAAGCGACGTCCTCCATAACTAGACTGGAGAACAAAAGGACAGCAACTTGTCTGTTCCCCTTCTCCAATTCCCCAATAAAATCATTAAAAAAATAAAAAAATAGTGCCTTAAATAAATTACATTATCTTGTTTGTCCAAGTAAGTGTAGGTTGCTGATATCAAACTAATTTATTTGTATCTTTCATTAGTAAGAAAATTCTATTCTATATTAGCTTGAGAAATTTAGGCCCATGATCCCCTCAAACTATCCCTCGATTCATACAGAACTGTCTAAAGGAAGCAAAAAGAGCTAACTCATGCCGGAAACCTCATTTGTTAAGTTAATATTGTTGAACATTATTGTTCTGGTAAACTTCCTTTTCTTGTTCTGTTTAAAAAGAATATTTTGTATATATTTAATGTCTTTAATGGTATTTAAATTCCGCTGAAAATTCTTCTGATATTTTAAAATTATTTTTTCAGATACAATTGACATTAATATTATTTTATATTAACTTCAGGTATACAGCATAGTGGATAGACATTTATATAATTTATTCAGTGATATTCCTGATTAGTCTAGTAACTCCCAGCACTATATATAGTTGTTGTAACATTATTGACTATATTCTCTACTTTGTATTTTGCATCCCTGTGACTATTTTGTTACTATCAATCTGTATTTCTTAATCCCTTTCCTTTTGATTTTTTTTAAAAGATGTTTTATTTCTCACTCATCTCTTACATAAAACAAACTTTAAAGAGATTCTGACATATTAGGACTTTTCTCCTTAAATTTGCATAATTCATTTGTATGCATTAAATTTTGTATGATTTATTTGCATAAAATACAGGAAATAAATTGATGGTAGGATAGCAGTAGGTTGTAGAACTGAAGGAAACTTAGTTCAGCATCCTTAGTTCAACAGATGAAGAAGCTGAGATATTGACAAGATGCTTTCATATTAATGGCACAGCCAGGTCTGTAACTCAAATTTCCTGATTTCTCATGCAATGTACTTTCCACGTCAGTAAGCTGCTTGAGATGTATTATTATTATTATTATTATTATTATTATTATTTGTTTTGGTAAAATAGTTCCTTAAATTTACTTCCTCAATAAATATTTGTTAACTGGCCACACACCAGATACTCTTCTAAGCAATGGACACAAAAATGAAAAGGGAGACAGAGTTTAGAAGACCTTCAAGCAAACTACATGGGTTCATATCCTAGCTCTGCCACTTACCGTGTAATCTTGAGTCAGGTTATTTAACTTCTCTCTGCTTCACTTTTCTTATCGAGAAAAAGGAAATATTAATGCCTACCTCATAAGCTTGTTCAGAGGATAAAATAGGATGATTAGTACATTACTTAGAACATATTAAGCACTTAAATATTGTCACATGAGATGATGATGAGAACAATAATGGTAAAACAGTTTGGTTTCTTCTTTCAGGAAGTTCACAGCCTTAGGGAGGACCTAACTTAAATAATTCTTTGTCTTCGGATTTGATTAGCAAGGGTTACTATTAAGTAAGATTTTTCCTTCAACATGATTTTGCAAAAAGTTTAGTAATCCTTATTTTAATCTAGCAATAAGATGATAATAGAATTTCTAAATATGTGAAAGCTGCATAAAAGCTACTTGATATTCACAATGATTTGTTGCTTGACCAAACTTAAGTCAGGCTTCTAAACCTTCACTTAGTCCCATCTGTTCGTGTCTTCCTTATAAAATCCAGTTTTAGCAAGAACCCTGCTAACTCATTTTAGTCAGAACCTCCTACTTCAGTATCTGATTGGGTTCCTCATCTTTCGCAATCTCCCAGGTGATGTCTAATCACCCTCGCCTGTGTTTAGCAAGAATCCTGTTATGTTGGTTTAGCCAGAATCTCCCTTACTCCTGATAAATTACTCTTAGTAATTTTCCATCCACTGAACCTACCCTATTTCTTAACCGTAAATTCCCACTTCCCCCTGCTTTATTGGGAGTTGAGCCCAAGCTCTCTCCCCACTGCAGTGGTCCCTATACTTATAGTGATAGCCGCTGGTCTCTTAAGTCTTCCTTACTGTGGTTTTAACAAGTGTTATTGAATTTAACAATATGTATGGATAAATATTAAAGCAAAAAATCATAATGCTCATTACATGTTAGTGCCGGCTACTTCTTAAGTGTAAGCAAGGGTCTTTGGGAATATTCATTTGCCTTTCTAGACCATTTATTACTTAAAAAAAAAATCACCAACTGTTCCACTTATTAGTTCTGATTCTATCTTAGTATTTATTAGTAGTTGCTACATTAATGAAGAGTAGTTGTGTCATCACACTGGGATTTGGTCGCCTCAAGTTCCATTCTCAATGACACAGACTAATGTGACCTTAAATAAGTCATTAGATACCAGGGAGCCCAATTTTATAAATCTACCCTTTATGCCATTAAGTCTGGAGAAGTGCCATTAAGGTAAACCTCTTGGTTAAATATTGTTAGGCCTACAAGGTACTGTTACAACTAATATCATAAAAACCCTACCTTATCTAGATTCTTTCCTCATTTGCAGCTTGAATATACTAGAACTGTAACTTCTTTCACAACCTAATGGTCTGAAGGATTAATGCAACATCCAGAGGAAATTAATTTAGTTTTACCTGTAAGGTGTGGTCATACTGGGCCACACACACACACTTGATAGCAGGCTCCCTCTTACCCTGGGTCTTTGCAATTGCTGTTTCCTCTGTACAGAAGGCTGGTCCCTCAGTTACCCACATAGTTTACAGTATTTTTTGTTTAGGTCTTTGCTCAGATGTCCCCAGACTCTTCCCTGACCCCTCTTACTTCCAAGCCTCCCCTCCTCTGACATGTCCCATCTCCCTTCCCTGTTTTATTTTTCTTTTATTATCTGTAGTCTTCCATTAGAGTATAAGCTCCATTAGGGCAGCGATTTCTATCATTTTGCTTCCTGTTGTATCTCTAATGCCCAGAATAGTGGCTGGTACATAATAGACTGTCAGTAAATATTTATTGAATGAATAAATGATCTTATTAATTTTCATACCATTTCTCTAAAGTTATAATAAATGGAAAAAACTGGAGTAACATGTTTCTAACACTTAGCTTAAGGAGACTTATTTGGGATGAGCCAAATTGGAATCTGAGTTTCCTAAATTAGTTTGAAATTTTTCTGCTTAGTTTATACTTCTCATTTAAAAACGTACAATATTCACCCTTTCCCCACAAAAAAGGTAACTGTGTGAGGTGAGGGATGTGTTAATTAACTTGATTATAGTAATCATTTCACAGTGTACACATATATTGAATCGTCAAGTTGTATATTTTGAATATGTACAATTTTGTCAATTATACCTAATAAAGCTGGAAAAACTATAAAAATAAAAACCTACAACAGTAACAGCTTATTTCTCATGTCTATTGATACCTCTTCTGCTATAACTTAGCATGAATTTTCAAAACAGATCTTTTGATATTATTTGCATAA
>NW_017733532.1:28569-34435 GCF_001890085.2 Hipposideros armiger
ATCTGAAGCACAGGGGTTCTTGATAAATGTCACTAACTGTTCAGGTATCTTCCAGCTAAAACCTCACTCAGGCAGTAGTGTTCCGAACCACCCACAATTCTATTGCTTCAGGGGCATTTTTTCTTCATGCCATGAAATGATCTCCTGTTATGTGAAAATTGATCTGATTATTTGAAGTGTTACTCCTGCCAAGGAGGTGTACATAAGATTTCTACAGAGGATAAGGAATGATCTGATTATTTAAAATATCACTCCTGCCCAAGGGGTTGCAGAAGAGCACTTCTACACAGGAGAGCGAAGTGTAATGAGACAGTTGCAGGTGCTTTGGCATCCCGAGTGCTGGGGAGTACAGGTGTGAAACCTTTCCCAGAACTCAGATCATGTGACTTGTGTCTCGTGCTAACCAGCCTGTCTTTTTCTGATAGCTCATCCACTTTGCTCTCAGTGAAACTGGCACATTACACATATCTGAATTGTTGGTTTGTATGTTCCCCAGACCCTGCCTCAACTAAAGTAGAGCTCTTTTGAGGCCTGAGAGCCTGCCTCATTTACGTTTGAATCCCCAATACCCGGCGCAGTGCCTGAAAAGCAACAGATACATAACATCTGTTGATTTAATGGCTAGTCCAGATTGTATATCTATCAACCTTTTGTAGTTTTATTAAGTTTTTTTTTGTTACACAGCTTTTCCATTTTGATAAAATTCCAGACTAATTTGCAAAAATCTGAACTAGGAAAGGATGAGAATTTAGAAGCAACAAGTGGAGAAATGTACATTTAAATTACTTATTAAAAACTATTTGATAATGTTAGCACTTGCAATTGGATCTTTCCTATTGAGCTGTAAGTCACATGAAGTAATTTCATAAGGATTATTTGAAATTTTATGGTTTTATTTTGAAATTGAATATTGTGGTTATATAATTCAGAGAATTCTTTGATATGATATGTGTTTTATATTCAGGTTGCATTTCTATTCATAGAAAATTGGTTTTTACTTTCTTTTTAAAGAAAACTGAACTGAAGAAAACGGTATTTTACTCAAGAAGACTACTGGGCCTGGCTGACCTCGGAATGAAATGGATTGTGGAGCTCACAAGAAAATCTTAGTTTGTGATTATTACATTTCTTTTTGTTGTCCAGTAGATTGGTTTGTGTATATATATACATATATATTTTGCACTACACAAATGATAACATTTTAAGGACTAATATTGCTGATACTTGAATAATCAATTTCAACTAGGCTATAAGTAGCATACATAGATTTACCTTACCCTTGAACTTGAAGGACATTAAATTATTAATTATTGTTTGGTAACATGTTTACCTGATTATCTCCCATAGAGAAATATAAGTTAACTTAGGTACAGTTGTGATAATGAGATCAGATTTATAACTGGGTATTTTTAATTTTGTAAATTAAATGTGAGAAAGAATCAAACCAGGAGTGAATTTCAAATGAGATTAAATTGACTTTATATTTTAGTCACTGAATTGCCATGCCAAGGAGTAGAAAACTGCTGGAAGAATCTTCTCCCCATCCACTTTGTGGGCTGCTCATAATCTTTGTTGGGCGTTCAGAGCTCTGACTTTTAATGTTCAGATGTCATTATTATAAAGTAGAGCCTTGCTGATACTTGAATAATCTTATGAGGCTTAGTTTTTACAAATGATTCACAGAGTAGGCATAACCTGCTGATGCAAATGATGAAGAATAAGCTTAAAGTTGGTTTGAAAGTTTATTCTGAGCCTGCAAATCATTAATAAGATTTTTATTCGATCATTTACATTTATTCCTTTGTAATAATTTGTCTTTAACTGAGGATATCTTGTTTCTGCTTCATAGGGTGCTTTGAACTATAACATGAAAAAACTTATTTATACTGTTTTTACAAAGGTCAAAAATGAAACATATGAAAATCACTTTTCTGCAACTGGTAAACTACATAGACTAGATTCTTAACCTCTTAGTGCCTGTTTTTCCTTCAGGGTATAGTGTTTGAGAACTATCTATTTCACAGGGATATTAAAAGGATTTGCAAGCTAGCAGGCTATATGCTTCCATATGAATAAGGCATACCCAACTAATGTAAATTTAAGTGTCTCTCCCACATTCAAACTAAAAAGAAGACTGTAATTTAGATCCTTGAAGGCTTTGTTTGGAATTATTCTCCCTGTATGCCTTCTAAAACTCCCTGCTCATTTAGATGTCCCTTGTACTTTAAAATTTTCTCTGATCCACAGGCAGAGTAGCAAATAATTTTTAAGCATTCTTGGTATGTATGATGTTGAGTTTAGTATCATATGTTCAAAGTGTTTTCGATAGGAAAAAGTAATCGACCCCTAGTATAGAGAGTGGTTCTTTGTTTGCCTGAAAAAAAACTATAAGAATACAATTTGCTTTTCCCAAGACTCTTTTCTTTCTTATTTTTTTCTTTCATGTAACATGTTTTTTTATTTTTTAATCCCATCTGAATTAAAATGTGTCTGTCTAAAGGGATCTACTAATACTTGCTTTCTAAAAACTGTCCTTTAAGTATTTAGGGAAAAAAATGAAACAAGTAACTGAATTATATGTAAAAATAAAGTTTAAACCTGTGGATCAGGGATTATTTTTAAAAATTAGGTATCGGGTATCAGAAAATGGTAGCTTTTCTCTTAGTATATAAAGAAATAAAATGCAAATTAAGAATGTAAGCAGTTGTGATTCATTACAAGTAGTCGGAGGTAACTAACTCTTAGGGATAACCATTTGTATCCTATTCCAAAGTCTTATTTTATAGTTTAAAAAGCACTTTACACACAGTTCATATATATACAAGTAAAGATGTAAGTTAGTATATACTGTTAACTGCTTTGTTTAACAAGAACATCACTTAAAATTTTAAATTGACAGCTATGGTATTTTTTTNGTGTTTTGTCACCATTTCCCATTAAGTGACACAGATGGGAAAAAGAAATAGGGTATTTGATAATGAGATTGTGCTTTCTTAAATATGTGAGTAGAAGCACATTTTAAAAAATTTACCAGTTTAAATAATTACAGGTATGTTGTTCCTCTACTTGAGAACCCAAGTTTCTAATTAATACATTTGATAACAAAAGCAAAAACCAAACATTTACCCTTCTCTGATGTAAAAGGGAGTCTCAGCACATTAGTGTAGGTGCTCCAATTATAATACTTAATAGTAGAGAAACTAAATACATGTGACATTAGGTGAATTGTTTCAGCCTTCTTTGTTCTCTGCTTATGTTAAGACAGTTTGATTTATGTTCATAAATAAACTAAATAAGTTTTCTGGTACTTTAATGTTCTTGGACAATATCTGCCCACTTGAAAAAACTTGAGTGGTATTTCAGAAGCATAAGTTGCTTTCTCAGTATTATTTACCCCCTTTCTAATCCACGTGTGTATGTGCTATTTTACCTAAGGTGTAGACCTTAATTTAAATCCATTCTTTTCTTCATTCACACATTTTACATTACTCCTGTGATGGTTGGGTTTAGTGCTATACGGTATTTTAAATTCTGATTTCCCTGATAATAGGAGGGAAAAAGAACCAAAGCTTTATTTTTAACATGTTAGTAACACTAGATTTGTGTTACTGCAGGAATAGTGGCGCTAAAGGCAGATGTTTACAGATTTTGCAATGCATTTCTAGGTTCCCTTTCATGTTTTCTGTACAAAATGGGAAGTTGGAGGGAAGAGAAATTTAGCATAAGACAAAAAAAAAACCAAAGCTTACTTTGGTTAATAATTTATTGTATGTTCAAGGTCGGAGCAGCTTGTCACTTCTTTAAAGATGGAAAAAACAAAATAGTACTTTGCTTTAGAAGTAAACAAAAATTGCAGTTTTTCTAAAATTATTTTTTTTTAATGTAACTTACTATTTAAATTTTCTGCTTTGTTATTGAAACTTCATCAAATTTTCCACTGTATGTTAGGTGTTTAGTCCTTCCAAATTGCAAATTACTTAGCACTGTGCAACTGCATTTTGGTGAGATATAGTGTTTTTATGTATTATTTGCTTATATATGTAACAAATTAACTGTTGTTAGAGATAGAGCCATATTTCATTTGGAAATAAATTTTGGCCTTGAGTGGATTTAGGCATTTTTTAATCTGAGAGGGTTTAACAATTTTTAATCTGACATAGGAATGAAGATAGCTGTGTGTATGTTTTGGAGGAGACACATCTGTGTTAGAGATGAAGAAAAAGATGTAGAAATCCTGTTAGGATGGGAAAAGTATGGGCAGAAGAGGGTGTTCCCTACTCAGAATAGGGACTATCCTGTACCTCATCCCCTAGGACAGTGTCTGGCATGTAGTAGGCTTCCAGTAAATACGTGCTAAATGCATGGCTGAATGGCCACTGTTGGCAGGATGGCAAACTTAAGTACCACATGACATGGAAAAGCTTTCATTTTATCTAATAAATATGCATCTGACACAGACAGACACACTAAAGTAGTCCTATGCATATGTAAGATAACTGGCTATTTGTGGTAAGCTTTAAAAAAATTTTTTTTTGACATTAAAGGTAATACTTAAGGTCCGCTGCTTGATTTTTTTTTCCAGTATAGAACAATATAAATTTAAAAGTAAAAGAGATTTCTCATTGCTCTGCAGTGGATCAGAAAAACATTCTTTCTGTATGTGATACGAAGAACAATACCTGCAGACTGTTGAAAGAATAGCCTCTTGTGGTGCCATCTCACCCCAGTTACCTAACCTGATAATCTACTATGAAAATTATCCATGAGTTAAATACTGAAAGCAGACCTGTTAAGTCCAAAAGGCGACGCTTAATCTATTACTTTTTCTAACTACTTTTCTTTATCGGTCTGCCCAGATTCATAAATTTGAGTTCTCCGAAGTACTGAGCTCTCAGTAGAGAAGCCATCAGTAAAAACTGCATGGGGGTGGGGAGGACCTCAGGAGAATCGTTCTTCACATGGAGCGTGGGGAAGATGGGCCTGACCCAGGAAGGCAGGCCCGGGCTTCTGAGGAGGGGAAAGGGCCCTGCAGTTCGGCCAGAGCAGCGGGCCAGGGCAAAGGCATGATTTTATGCCTAGTCCCTTATCTGTTCCCTTCTGTAATTTTTCTTCTCTTATCACACCATACCCCACATTTTGCAAGTTAATTTTTTTNGTTCTCAAATGTGTTTGTAAATTGGTGGTTTGTATGGAAATTAAAGAATGAGAAAAGTTGATTAGGTAAGTTAATAAGGATATAAAAGAAGTAATGGGTTAGGTTAACTTGAGGTTTTATTTTGATAATTCTTTAAAATTTGAACTATAAAATATAAAATATCAGAGGCATTTATTTGGCTAGTAATTTTAGGGACCTTGTCATTTGGTCAATATGGGTTTCAGGATAATTGAAGCATAATTAGCAGAAAAAGAGAATAAACTAATATTTCAGTTTTTTTAAGATAGGAAATTGAAAAATCACTGGTTATTTTTTTTTTATTTGTCAAAGCTAAATCACTTTCATTTGTATTCATAGGCAAAGTCATCAACATTACAGACTAGTAATCAGCCTTCCATACAGGTAAGAAACACTTTTCTTAAATCTAAGTGCTGGGGTTTTAAATAAGTTACAATCAATTAGATTTTATGAGGTCTTTAAAGCATTCCAAATGAAATCTACCTGTAAATATTTGAAGTTAAAAATACATTTGTTTAACTGATGGTTACCAGATGGGAGGTGGGGGGGGCAGGATGAAAAAGGTGAAGGGATTAAGACGTATAAATTGGTAGTTACAAAATGGTCACGGGGATGTAAAGTACAGTATAGGGAATACAGTCGATAATATTGTAATAACTATGTATAATGCCAAGTGGGTACTAGACTTATTGC
>NW_017733532.1:38801-40357 GCF_001890085.2 Hipposideros armiger
TTGTTTTTGTTTTTGTTTTAATCTGCGTAGCACCCTTTCCTCCATTTTCTGATAAGAGCACCACTGTCCTCTATCCCTTCCCCGCTTTGGAGAGCTCTCCCTCCTTCACTCTAATCAGGTGATTGGGGTGAGGCTGCTAAATGGAACACCTGGCTATGCCCATTGCTGCCCCTCCCTAAGCCACAGTAAAAACATGTGACACAAACCTGGCTGGGACATAAACCATTCTCCTGACCATAGGGACAGTGCCAGGAGTGAGCATATGACCTTCAGTGAGGCAATCAGAGCTATTCTCTGGTTTCATTTCATGAAGCTAGGAGAGAGCATTTTGCCTTTTCCAGAATGTTACATAATCGGAATCATACAGTATGAAGCCTTTTCAAATTGACTTCTTTCACTTAGTAATGTGCATTTAAGATTTTCTCCATGTAATTTCATGGCTTCATAATGCATTTCTTTTTATATTTTTCTATGCCTATTTCAGTAAAACTTTATTTACAAAACAAGCAGGGGGCCAGATTTAGCCTGTGGCTGCAGTTTGCTGACTTCTGATGTAGGTAGATCCTTTCTTTTAGCACTGAATAGTGTTTCACTGTGTGGATGGACCACAGTTTATTTATCTATTCACCTATTGAAGGATGTCTTGGTTGCTTCCAAATTTTAGCAATTATGAATAAAGCCGCTATCAACATGTGTGTGCAGGTTTTTGTGTGGTCATAAGTTTTCATCTCATTTGGGTAAATAACGAAGAGTGTGATTGCTGGATCATATAGTAAAGTTATGTTTAGTTTTGTAAGGAACTGCCAGACGGTCTTCTAAAGTGGCTGTGCTATTTTCGATCCCCACCAGCTGTGAATGAGAGTGCCTGTTTTTCCACATCTTTGCTAGCATTTGGTGTTGTCAATTTTTTAAATTTTAGTTATTCTGATAGGTGTGCAGTGGTATATCATTGTTGCCTTCTCTTTCTTTTTGACTTATAGCCTGTTAGGTTATTACCCTGGAGATTCTGGGGCCATGTATCTTGCCACTTGGAGGCACCTTAGATAATAAGACCAACATCCACACCTAGGAAGTTCGACAAGAGTCAGAAACAGTGAGTTCAAGTCCCTTAATCCAGTTAACTCTGCAAACACTACTCTTCTCTTTATACAATTTGTTTACATGGGTTAAGAAAATTTCCTTCTTAAGGTAGTTTAAGTGAGATTTCTGACATTTGCAACCAGAATCCTGACTCGTATAGGGAGCTCTTGGTTCTGTGGATTGAGTGCAGGCTTTGGAGCCAGACTGTCTTGGTTCAAATTTTGTGCAATCAAGGGAAAGTTCCTTAACTTGTGTCTCAGTATTAATCTCATAGGATTAATACATGTAAAATACACACAACAGTGCTAAGGATGCAGTGAGTACTTTGTAACCAATAATTATTGTGATGCTAATAATACATTTAGTTATTTCACTATCAGTACCTTTACAGAAGCAGGGCAAAAAGACATAAAAATCCAAATCCTGTTTGCAGAGGTAGACACTGGAAACATTACAAAGGTACAGATGATGATGAT
>NW_017733533.1:0-17387 GCF_001890085.2 Hipposideros armiger
CGAAACCTCACCCTGTTTCCTCACCGAAAACAAGCACTCCCACTAAACAGAACTCAGCCCACGACGAACAATTTCTGACTCAGCATGAATTTCCTGTGAACCCTTTCCTAGGAACACCCCTAACACTGCCGCTCAGCCAAAAGTGAAAGCTGCACATGTCCCGAGACCTGAAACTAACACTCTTCCTAGTACCACACCTAGAGCTGCCCTTCACCTGAACTCTGATTCTAATGCTAACAATGCTCTGACTCCTAACCCATAGGCAAACAGGGTCTTCGGTTTTCCACCAAATCCTAATGTTCCTCCTGGCCTTTATACCAGCCCTGCCACTGAACTGTCCCCTAAGCCTATTTCTACATCCAGCCCTGAATATAAGCGTACATAGGAACTTTTCATAAACCATACCTGGAGACCCAAATACTAATCCTAACACTGAACCCCAAGCTCCTCCTAACTGAGTCGGTAAACCTGGCCCTCATCTGTACGCTAATCCTCTACCTGAAACTACCCCTACCACAGGCGCCCTTTGGAAACCTAGGCCTTTCTTAAACCCTAGCCCAACTCCGTCTCTAAAACTACCGCTAGCCTCCTATTGGACTTGTATGGTAAACTGGTTTTCACCCTCACACAAAACCCTGCATTCATGCTGATACTAACCCTAACATTCACAGAGGTTCCCAACCTCACCCTAAAACTGGGCCTCTCGCTGACGCTAACGCTGTCCCTATCACTATCTTTACATGAAGCATAACTGTACTGCTGTTCATAGACCTAACCCTGACTCCTCTCTGAACCTCTAGCGTTTGCGCAATCTAACCCTCATTGTGTCCCTATTTGGGCCTCCCAAAGTAATCCTGTCTCTCACTGCAAGTGACCCTAAGCTGGCCCTGAGGCTGTCTCGGGCCCTCATCCAAACACTGGCCCTTACTCTAAAGCTAACGGTACCCGGAAGCCTACCTTTCATTCTGTTTCTAACCGCAAACCTATGCCTGATCTTCTCCCTCAACCTCGTCCCAAGCCGGTCCATAACCTTCACCTTCCCTGTGTTTCCCGCCCGAAGCCTCACCCTGTTTCCTCACGGAATACTAACCCTCCACCTATGATAACTCAGCCCACCACGAACACTTTCTGACTCAGCAGAAATTTCCTGTGAACCCTGTCTTAAGTACACCCCTAAAACTGCTGCTCAGCGTAAAGTGAAAGCTGCTCATGTCCCTAGACCTGAACTTAACACTCTCCCTAGAACCACATCTACCTCTTTCCTTCACCTGAACACTGGTTACAATGCTAATACTGGTCAGACTCCTAAACCGAATTCAAACATGGTCCTGAGTTTTCCACCAAATCGTAGTGTTCCTCCTGGCCCTGTTAGCAGCCCTGGCACTGCAATTTCCCCTAAGCCTAACCCTACACCTACTCCTGAATATAAGCGTACATAGGAACTTTACATAAACCATACCTGGAGACCCAAATACTAATCTTAACACTGACCCCCAACGTCCTCGTAACTGAGTCTGTAAACCTGGCCCTCACCTGAATGCTAATCCTCTACCTGAAACTATTCTTAATACAGGCGCTCTTTGGATACCTAGGCCTTTCTCTAACCCTAGCCTAACACCGTCTCTAACACTAACCTTAGCTCTTATTTGACCTGTATCATAAACTGGTTTTCAACCTCTCACAAAACCCTACATTCAAGCTGATACTTACCCTATCGTTCACCTCACCCTTAAATTGGGCCTATCGCTGACCTTAAAGCAGTCCCTATCACTCACCTTACCTGAAGACTAACTGTACAGCAGTTCATAAACTTAACCCTGCCTACTCTATAAAATGTAGCGTTCGCGCAACTTAACCCTCATTGTGTCCCTAACGGGGCCTCTCAGCGTAATCTTGTATCAAACTTCAAGTGAACCTAATGCTGGCCCTGAACCTCTCTTGGGTCCTCAGCCAAACACTGGCCATTACTCCAAAGCTAACGGTTCCTGGACCCCTACTTTTCAATCTGTTTCCATCCGTAAACCTATGCCTGATCTTCTCCCTCGTCTTAGTCCTAACCTGGTCGAAGGCCTTGACCTTAACCGTGTTTCCCACCCGAAACCTCACCCTGTTTCCTCACCGAAAACTAGCACTCCAACTAAAGAGAACTCAGCCCACGACGAACACTTTCTGACTCAGCATGAACATCCTGTGATCCCTTTCCTAAGAACACCCCTAACACTGCCGCTAATCCTGAAGTGAAAGCTGCACATGTCCCTAGACCTGAAACTAACCCTCTTCCTAGAACGACACCTAGAGCTGTCCTTCACCTGAACTCTGGTTCCAATGCTAACACTGTTCTGACTCCTAAACCGAATTCAAACAAGGTCCTGGGTTTTCAACGAAATCCTTGTGTTCCTCCTGGCCAACATAGCAACCCTGTCACGGAACTTTCCCCTAAGCCTAACCCTACATTTACCCCTGAATATAAGCGTACGTAGGAACTTTTAATAAACCCTAGCTGGAGACCCAAATACTAATCCTAACACTGACCCCCAACCTCCTCTTAACTGATTCGGTAAGCCTGGCCCTCCCCTGAATGCTAATCCTCTACCTGAAACTACCCCTACCACAGGCACTCTTTAGAATCATAGGCCTTTCTCTAACCCTAGCCTAACACCGTCTGTAAAAGTACCCTTAGCCTCTTATTTCACGTGTATCGTAAGCTGGTTTTCACCCTCACACAAAACCCTACATTCACGCTGATACTAACCCTAACCTTCACGGTATTTCCCAACGTCACCCTAAAACTGGGCCTATCGCTGACCTTAAAGCAGTCCCTATCACTCACCTTACCTGAAAACTAACTGTACAGAAGTTCATAGACCTAACCCTGCCTTCTCTCTAAAATGTAGCATTCGCGCAACTTAACCCTCATTGTGTCCCTAATGGGGCCTCTCAACGTAATCCTGTATCAAACTTCAAGTGAACCTAAAGCTGGCCCTGACACCTGTCTTGGGCCCTCAGCCAAACACTGGTCGTTACACCAAAGCTAACGGTTCCTGTAACCCTACCTTTCAATCTGTTTCCAACCGTAAACCTATGCCTGACCTTCTCCCTCAACTTACTCCTAACGTGGTCGAAAGCCTTGACCTTACCTGTGTTTCCCACCCAAAACCTCACCCTGTGTCCTCACCGAAAACTAGCACTCCAACTAAAGAGAACTCAGCCCACGACGAATACTTTCTGACTCACAATGAACTTCCTGTGAACCCTTTCCTAAGAACACCCTTAACACTGCCGCTCAGCCTAAAGTGAAAGCTGCACATGTCCCTAGACCTGAACCTGACACTCTCCCTAGAACCACACCTAGAGCTCTCCTTCACCTGATCTCTGATTCTAATGGTAACACTGCTCCGACTACTAACCCAAAGGCAAACAGGTTCCTGGGAATTCCTCCAACCCCTAATGTTTCTCCTGGCCCTGACACCAGCCCTGGCACTGAAGCCTAACCCTACACCCACCCCTGATTATAAGCGTGCATAGGAACTTTTCATAAACCCTACCTGGAGACCGAAATCCTAATCCTATCCGTGACCCCCAACCTCCTCCTAACTGAGGGGATAAACCTGACCTTCATCAGAACGCTAATCCTCTACCTGAAACTACCCCTACCACAGGCACCCTTTGGAAACCTAGGCCTTTCTCAAACCCTAGCCCAACACTGTCTCTAACACTACCCCTAGCCTCCTATTTGACCTGTATGGTAAACTGGTTTTCACCCTCACGCAAAACCCTACATTCACGCTGATACTATCCCTAACCTTCATTGTGTTTTCCAACCTCACCCTAAAACTGGGCCTATCGCTGACGCTAACGCACTCCATATCGCTCCCCTTACATGAAGCCTAACTCCACTGCTGTTCATACACCTAACCCTGACTCCTCTCTAAACCTCTAGCATTCTCGCAATCTAACCTTCATTGTGTCCCTATTTGTGCCTCCCAACGTAATACTGTCTCTAACTGCAAGTGACCCTAAAGCTGGCCTTGAGCCTGTCTCGGGCCCTCATCCAAACACTTGCCCTTACTCTAGGATAACGGTTCCCGGAACCCTACTTTCAATCTGTTTCCAACCGCAAGCCTATGCTTGATCTTTTCCCTCAACCTAGTCCTAACCTGGTCCATAGCCTAGACCTTACCTATGTTTACCACCTTAAACCTCACCCTGTTTCCACACCGAAAACTAACCCTCCACCTAACAATAAATCAGCCCACCACGAACACTTCCTGACTCAGCAGAAACTTCCTGTGAACCCTGTCCTAAGAACAACCCTAACACTGCTGCTCAGCCTAAAGTGAAATCTGCATATGTCCCTAGACATTAACTTAACACTCGCCCTAGAACCACACCTAGAGCTCTCCTTCACCTGACCTCTGGTTCTAATGCTAACAGTGCTCCGACTCCTAACCCGAACGCCAACAGGGTCTTGGGTTTTCCACCAAATCCGAAAGTTCCTTCTGGCCCTGACCAGCCCTGGCACTGAACGGTCCCCTAAACCTAACCCTACACCCACCCCTGAATATAAGCGTAAGTAGGAAATTTTCATAAACCCTAGCTGGAGACCCAAATCCTAATCCTAACACTGACCCCCAACGTCCTCCTAACTGAGTCGGTAAAACTGGGCCTCACTGAACACTAATCCTCTACCTGAAACTACCTCTACCACAGGCGCTCTTTGGAAACCTAGGCCTTTCTCTAACCATACCCAACACCATGTCTAACACTACCCATAACCTCCTATTTGACCTGTATGGTAAACTGGTTTTCACCCTCACGCAACACCCTACATTCACGCTGATACGAACCAAAACCTTCACGGTGTTTCCCAACCTCTCCCTAAAAATGGGCCTTCGCTGATGCTAACGCAGTCCCTATCGCTCCCCTTACATGAAGCCTAAGTCTTCTGCTGTTATAGACCTAACCATGACTCCTCTCTAAACTGCTAGCGTTCACACAATCTAACCCTCAAAGTGTCCCTATTTGGTCCTCCCAACGTAATCCTGTCTCTAACTGCGAGTGACCTGAAAGCTGTCCCTGAGCCTGTCTCAGGCCCTCATCCAAACAGTGGCCCTTTCTCTAAAGCTAACGGTTCCTGGAACCCTACCGTTCAATCTGTTTCCAACAGCAAGCCTATGCCTGACCTTCTCCCTCAACTTACTCCTAACCCGGTCCATAGTCTTGACCTTATGTCTGTTTCCCACCCGAAACCTCACCATGTTTCCTCCCCAAAAAACTAACTCTCCACCTAACGAAAACTCAGCCCACCACAAACACTTTCTCACTCAGCAGAAAATTCCTATGAACCCAGTCCTAAAAACACCACTAACACTGCCACTCAGCCTAAAGTGAAAGCTGCACATGTCCCTAGACCTGAACCTAACACTCTCTCTAGAAACACACCTAGAGCTGACCTTCATTTGACCTCTGGTTCTAAACCTAACACTGCTCCGACTCCTAACCCGAAGGCTAACACGTTCCTGGATTTTCCACCAACTCCTAATGTTCTTCCTGACCCTGACACCAGCCCTGACACTGAACGGTCCCCTAAGCCTAACCCTACACCCACCCCGGAAAATAAGCGTACGTAGGAACGTTTCATAAACCCTAGGTGGAGACGAAAATCCTATTCCTAACACTGACCCCCAACCTCCTCCTAACTGAGTCGGTAACCTGGCCCTCACCTGAATGCTAATCCCCTACCTGAATCTAACCCAACCACAGGCGTTCTTTGGAAACCTAGGCCTTTCTCTAACCCTAGCCCAACACCATCTCTACCACTACCCCTAGCCTCCTATTTGACCTGTATGGTAAATTGGTTTTCACCCTCACGCAAAACCCTACATTCACGCTGATACGAACCCTAACCTTCAGGGTGTTTCCCAACCTCACCCTAAAAATGGTCCTATCGCTAACGCTAACGTAGTCCCTTTCGCTCCCCTTACATGAAGCCTCAGTCTACTGCTATTCTGACCTAACCCTGACTCCTCTCTAAACCTCTAGCGTTTGCGCAATCTAACCCTCATTGTGTCCCTATTTGGGGTTCCCAACATTATCTTGTCTCTAACTGCAAGTGACCCAAAAGCTGGCCCTGAGCCTGACTTGGGCCCTCATCCGAACACTGGCCCTTACTCTAAAGCTAACGGTTTTCGAAACCCTACCTTTCAATCTGTTTCCAACTGCAAGCCTATGCCTGATCTTCTCCTCAACCTAGTCCTAACCCGGTCCATAGCCTTGACCCTACATGTGATTCCCACCCGAAACCTCACCCTGTTTCCTCACCGAAAACTAACCCTCCACCGAACGAGAAATCAGCCCACTATGAACACTCTGACTCAGCAGAAACTTCCTGTGAACCCTGTCCTAAGAACACCACTTACACTGCCGCACAGCCTAAAGGGAAAGCTGCACATGTCCGTAGACCTGAACCTAAACTTCTCCCTAGAATCACACCTACAGCTGTCCTTCACCTGACCTCTGGTTATAATGCTAACACTGCTCCGTCTTCTAACCCGAAGGCAAACAGGTTTCTGGGGTTTCCACCAACCCCTAATAATCCTCCTGGCCCTGATACCGCCCTGGCACTGAACGGTCCCCTAAGCCTAATGCTACACCCACCCCTGAATATAAGGGTTTGTAGGAACTTCATAAACCCTAGATGGAGACCCAAATCCTAATCCTAACCTTGACCGCCAACCTCCTCCTAACTGAGTCGGTAAACCTGTTCCTCACCTGAACGCTAATCCTCTACCTGAAATTACCCCTACCACAGGCGTTCTTTTGAAACCTAGTCCTTTCTCTAACCCTAGCCCAACACCGTCTCTAACACTACCCCTAGCCTCATATTTGACCTGTATGGTAAACTGGTTTTCACCCTCATGCAAACCCCTTCATTCACGCTGATACTAACCCTAACCTTCACGGTGTTTCCCAACCTCACCCTATACCTGGGCTTATCGCTGACCATAACGCAATCCCTGTCTCTCACCCTACATGAAGCCTAACTGTACAATTGTTCATGCACATAACTCTCACTCCTCCTTAAACCTCTAGTGTTCACGCAACCTAACACTCATTGTGTCCCTAACTCGGCCTTCCAACATAATCCTCTCTCTAACTGTAAGTGACCCTCAAGCTGGCCCTGAGCCTGTCTCGGGCCTTCATCCAAACACTGGCCCTTACTCTAAAGTTAACGGTTCCCCAAACCCTACCTTCCAATCTGTTTCCAACCGCTACTCTATGCCTGATCCTCTCCCTCAACCTAGTCCTAACCCAATCCATAGCCTTGACTTTACCTGTGTTTCCCACCCGAAACCTCACCCTGATTCCTCATAGAAACTTAACCTTCCACCTAACGTTAACTCAGCCCACCACAAGCACTTTCTGACTCAGCACAAACCTCCTGTGAACACTGTTCCTAAGAACACCCCTAACACTGCCTCTCAGCCTAAAGCCAAAGCTGCGCATGTCCGTACTCCTGAACCTAACACTCTCCTTAGAACCACACCTAGATGTGTCCTTCACCTGAACTCTTGTTTTAATGCTAACACTGGTCCAACTCCTAATCCGAATGCAAACAGGGTCCTGAGATTTCCACCAACTCCTAATGCTCTTCCTGGCCCTGACAGCAGCCCTGGCACTGAACTGTTCCCTAGCCGAACCTTACCTCTACTTCTGAATATATCTGTACGTAGGTAGTTTTCATAAACCCTAGCTGGAGACCCAAATCTATTCCTAACACTGACCCCCAAACTCGTCCTAACCAAGTCGGTAAACAAGGCCCTCACCAGAACGCTAATCCTCTACCCGAAACTACCCCTACCACAGGCGCTTTTTTCGAAACCTAAGCCTTTCTCTAACCCTAGCCTAACACCATCTCTAACACTACCCCTAGCTTCGTATTTGACCCGTATGGTAAACTGGTTTTCACCCTCACACAAAACCCTACATTCACGTTGATACTAACCCTAACCTTCACGGTGTTTCCCAACCTCTCCCTAAAACTGAGCCTATCGCTGACCCTAATGCAGCCCCTATCGCTCACCCTCCCTGAGGCATAACTGTACAGCTGTTTATAGACCTAACCTTGACTCCTGCCTAAACCTGTAGCATTCGTGCAACCTAACCCTCATTGTGTCCCTAACTGGGTCTCTCAATGTATTCCTGCCTCTAACTGCAACTGCGCCTAAAGTTAGCCTTGAACCTGTCTCGGGCCGTCATCCAAACACTGGCCCTTACTCTAAAGCTAACATTCCAAACCCTCCCTTTCTATCTGTTTCCAACCACAAACCTGTCCCTGATCTTCTCCCTCAACCTAGTCCTAACCCGGTCCATAGCTTTCTTCTTAACTCTGTTTCCCATCAGAAACCTCACCCTGTTTCCCCGCCGAAACCTAATCCTCCACGTAAGGTTAACTCAGCCCACTATGATCACTTCCTGACTCAGCAGAAACTTCTTGTGAACCCTGTTCCTAAGAACACCCCTAACACTTCCCCTTAGCCTAAAGCGAAAGCTGCACATGTCCCTAGACCTGACCTAACACTCTCCCTAGAACCACACCTAGAGGTGTCCTTCACCTGAACTCTGGTTCTAAATCTAACACTGGCCCGACTCCTAACCCGAATTCTCACAGGGCCCTGAGTTTTCCATCAACTCCTAGTGCTCCTCCTGGCCCTGACGCCATCCCTGTCAATGAACTGTTCCCTAAGCCTAACCCTATCCATACCACTGAATATAACCGTACATAGGAACATTTCAAACACCCTAACTGGAGACACAAATCCTAATCCTAACACTGACCCTCAACCTCCTCCTAACCGAGTCGGTAAACCTGGCCCTCACCTGAACGCTATTCCTTTACCTGAAACTACCCCTACCATAGGCGCTTTTGGAAACCTAGGCATTTCTCTAACCCTAGCTTAACAGCGCCTCTAACACTACTCCTACCCTCGTATTTGACCCGTACGGTAAACTGGTTTGCACCCTCACGCAAACCCTACTTTCACGCTGATACTATCTCTAACCTTCATGGTGTTTCCCAACCTCACCCTAAAACTAGGCCTATCACTGACTCTAACGCAGTCCCTATCGCTCACCCTACCTGAAGCCTAAGTGTATAGCTGTTCATAGATCTAACCCTGACTCCACCCAAAACTTCTAGCGTTCGCTCAACCTAACCCTCTTTGTGGCCCTAACTGGGCCTCTCAACGTAATCCTTTCTCTAACTGCAAGTGACCATAAAGCTGGACCTGAACCTGTCTCGAGCTGTCATCCAAACACTGAAACTTACTCAAAGGTAATGGTTCTCTGAACCCTACCTTTCAATCTGTTTCCAACCGCAAAACTCTCCCTGACCCTCTCCCTCAACCTAGTCTTAACCGGGTCCATAGCCTTGACCTTAACTCTGTTTCCCACCCTAAACCTCACCCTGTTTCCTCGTCAAAACCTAACAATCCACCTAAAGTTATTTCAGCGGACCGCGAACACTTCCTGACTCAGCAGAATCTTCCCGTGAATCTTGTTCTTAAGAACACCCCTAACACTGCCCCTCAGACTAAAGCGAAAGCTGCACATGTCCTTAGACCTGAACCTAACACTCTCCCTAGAACCACACCTAGAGCTGTCCTTCACCTGAACTCCAGTTCTAAAGCTAACACTGGCCGGACTCCGAACCCGAATTCTCATAGGGTCCTGAGTTTTCCACCAACTCCTAATGCTCCTCCTGGCCCTGATGACATCCTTGGCATGGAACTGTTCCCTAAGCCTAATCCTACCCCTACCCCTGAATATAACCGTATGCAGGAACTTTTCATAAAACCTAGCTGAAGACCCAAATCCTAATCCTAACACTTACCCCGAACCTCATCCTAACCGAGTCGGTAAAGCTGGCCCTCACCTGAACGCTAATCTTCTACCTGAAACTACCCCTACCACAGGCGCACTTTTGAAACATTGGCCTTTCTCTAACCTTAGCCTAATACCGTCTCTAAAACTACCCCTAGCCTCGTATTTGACCCGTACAGTAAACTGGTTTATACCCTCATGCAAAACCCTACCTTCAAATTGATACTAACCCTAACATTCACGGTGTTTCCCAACTTCACCCTAAAACTGGGCTTATCGCTGAACCTAATGCAGTCCCTAATGCTCACCCTACCTGAAGCCTAACTCTACAGCTGTTCATATACCTAACCCTGACTCCTCCCTAAACCTCTAGCGTTCGATCAAACTAAACCTCATTGTGTCCCTAACTGGGCCTCTCAACGTAATCATGTCTCTAACTGCAAGTGACCCGAAAGTTGGCCCTGAACCTGTATCGGGCCCTCATCCAAACACTGGCCCTTACTCTAAAGCTAAGGGTTCCCCGAATCCTACATTTCAATCTGTTTCCATCCGCAAACCTATCCCTGATCCTCTCCCTCAACGTTGTCCTATCACCGTCCATAGCATTGACCTTATCTGTGTCACCCGAAACCTCACCCTGTTTTGTAGCCGAAACCTAACCCTCCACCTAACCTGAACAGAGCCTAACAGGAAACCTTTCTGAATAAGTAGAAACTTACTATCCACTGTCTCACTAAGCCTACCCAGAACACTGCCCCTACCCTAAAGTGAAAGCTCCACATGTCTCTAGAACTGAACCTAACACAATCCCGAGACCCAAACGTTTAGCTGTCCCTAACCAAAACTGTTTTTCTCAAGCTCACCTTGGCCCAACTCCCACCCCGAATGCTCAGTTTCCTGAGATTTGCACCAAATCTTAATGTTTTCCCAGAATCTGTCGCTAGCGCTGTACCTGAACACTTCTTTAGGCCTCACACTACCGCTTTCCTCAAATGTAAATCCCTACGTCTGCACCTTTCACTAACACTAACTGGTAACCCAAATCCTAACCCTTACACTAACTGCAGCCATCTTCGTAGCTGAGTCGGTAAACCTGGCCCTCACATGAACGCTAATCCTCTGCTTGAAACTACCCCAACCACTCTCTTCATTTAGAAACTTAACCGTTTCCTAACCCTAGCCTAACACCGTCTTCTAACACCAAACCTAGCCTTGTACTTGACACTCACGGTAACCCTGTTTCCCTCCTAACCCAAAAGCCAACCGTCACACCATTACTAGCACTAACCTTAACGGTGTTTCTAACCCTCACCTTAACAATGCCTATCGCGAACCCGAACGCTGTCCCCATCGCTCACCCTACCCCGGAACTTACCTAAATCCTAACTCTACACATGTTCATAGATTTAACCGTAAGTCCTTCCCTAAACTTATAGCCTTCCTGCAACCTACCCTAATTCTGTCCCTAACTTTGTTTCTCAACATAAACCTTTCTGTAACTATAAAATACCCTAAAGCAGGCCCTGAACTTGTCTCGAACACTAATCCAAACCATGTCCTATACCTTAATGCTAACGATGTCCCTAATGCTACCTCTCATTCTCTTTTGAACCGCAAACCTATCCCTAACCTCTTCCTCATGCTAGTCCTAACCCTGCCGCCAGTCTTGACCATACAGGGTTTCCCACACTAACCCTAACCCTGTTTCCCAGCTAAACCCTAACACACCACCTAATCTGCACTCAGCCCAACACGAACCCACCCTGACTACGCAGAAACTTACCGTTCACCCTGTCCCTTCTCCTACCACGAACACTGCCTCTAAACCTAAAGTGAAAGATCCACATGTCCCTAGAACTGAACCTAACACTATCCCTAGACCCAACCCTTTAGCTGTCCCTAACCTGAACTCTGTTTCTCAAGCTCTCCCTGTCCCGACTCCTAACCCGAATGCTCAGTGTCCTGAGATATCCACCAACTGCTAATGTTCTAACTGAATCTGTCGCTAGCGCTATCTATGAACAATTCCATACCCCTCACCATACCACTTTCCTTAAATGTAAATGTCTACCTCTGAATCTTTCACTAACCCTAAGTGGAAACCCAAATCCTAACCCTAACACTAACCACAGCCGTCTTTGTAGCTGAGTGGGTAAACCTGGCCCTCACATGAACGCTAAATCTCTGCCTGTAACTAACGCAACCACTGTCTTTATTTAGAAACTTAACCATTTCCTAACCATAGCCTAACACCGTCTGCTAACACTAACCCTAGCCTTGTACTTGAGACTCACGGTAAACCTGTTTCCCTCCTAAACCAAAACCCAACCATCACGCTGTTACTAGCACTAATCTTAACAGTGTTTCTAAACCTCACCCTAACAGTGTGCCTATCGCGAACCTAAATGCTGTCCCTATAGCTCACCCTACATGAACCCTAATACTACACCCTTTCATAGACCTAACCCTAACTCCTTCCTTAAACTTGTAGGGTTAGCGCCCCCAAACCCAAAATATGTCTTTAACTTTATCTCTCACCATAAAACTTTCTGTATCTGTACGAAACCCTAAAGCTGGACCTCAACCTGTCTCGTACCTGAATCCAAAACCTGTCATTTACCTTAATGCTAACAGCGTCCTTAACCGTATCTTTTATGTTTTGAGCCCCAAACCTATCCCTCATTCTCTCCCTCACCTTGTCCTTACTCTGTCCCCATCATTGACCTTAACAATGATTCCCATCCGAACCCTACCCTGTTTCCTAGCCGAATCCTAACCCTCCACCTAACCTGAACGGAACCTAACGAGAAACCTTCCTGACAAAGTAGAAACTTACCATCCACCGTGTCACTAAGCATACCCCGAACACTGCCCCTACCCTAAAGTGAAAGCTCCACATGTCCCTAGAACTGAACTTACCACACACCCTAGACCCAAACGTTTAGCTGTCCCTAACCTGAACTCTCTTTCTCACGATCACCCTGGCCCAACTCCTAACCCGAATTCTCAGTGTCCTGAGATTTGCACCAACTCTTAATATTCTCGCTGAATCTGTCGCTAGCACTGTCCCTGAACACTTCCTTAGGCTTCACCCTACCGCTATCCTGAAACGTAAATCCCTACGTCTCAATCTTTCACTAACAAAACTGGTAACCCAAATCCTAACCCGTACACTAACCGAAGCCGTCTTCATAGCTGAGTCGGTAAACCTGATCCTCATGTGAATGCTAAACCTCTGCCTGAAATACCTCAACTACTGTCGTTATTTAGAAACCTAACCCTTTCCTAACCCTAGCCTAANTTAGAAACCTAACCCTTTCCTAACCCTAGCCTAACACCGTCTTCTAACACTAACCCTAGCCTTGTACTTGACACTCACGGTAACCCTGTTTCCCCTTTAACCCAAAACCCAACCGTCAAGCTGTCACTAGCACTAACCTTAACGGTGTTTCTAAACCTCACCCTAACACTGCCTATCGCGAACCCGAACGCTGTCCCTATCGCACACCTTACCCCGCAACTTACCTAAATCCAAACTCTACTCATGTTCATAGACTTACCCCTAACTCCTTCCCTAAACTTAGAGCGTTCCCACAACCTAACCCTAATTCTGTCTCTAATTTTGTCTCTCAACGTAAACCTTTCTGTAACTGTACAATACCATAAAGCTGGCCCTGAACCTGTCTTGAACACTAATCCAAACCCTGTCCTATACCCTAATGCTAACAATGTCCCTAACGTTACCTCTCATTCTGTTTTGAACTGCAAACCTATCCCTAACCTCTTACTCACGCTATTCCTAACCCTGCTGCCAGTCTTGACCATAGCAGTGTTTCCCACACTAACCCTAACCCTGTTTCCCAGCTAAACCCTAATGCACCACCTATCCTGCACTCAGCCCAACACGAACCCTTCCTGACTATGCAGAAACTTACCGTTTAGCTTGTCCCTACTCCTACCCCGAACACTGCCCCTAACTCTAAAGTGAAAGCCCACATGTCCCTAGATCAGAACCCAACAATCTCCGTAGACCCAACCCTTTAGCTGTCCCTAACCTGAACTCTCTTTCTCAAGCTCACCTTGCCCCTACTCCTAACCCGAATGCTTAGTGTCCTGAGATTTCCAACAACTCCTAATGTTCTAGCCGAATCTGTCGCTACCGCTATCTCTGAATACTTCCATATGCCTCACCCTACCACTTTCCTTAAACGTAAATGCCTACATCTGAACCTTTTACTAACCCTAAGTGGAAATCCAAATCCTAACCCTAACACTAACCACAGCCGTCTTCGTAGCTGAGTCGATAAACCTGGACCTCACATGAACCGCTAAACTTCTGCCTGAAACTACCCCAACCACTGTCTTTATTTAGAAACTTAACCATTTCCTAACCCTAGCCTAACACGGTCTTCTAACACTATCCCTAGCCTTGTACTTGAGACTCACGGTAACCCTGTTTCCCCCTAAAACCAAAACCCAACCATCACGCTGTTACTAGCACTAACCTTAACGGTGTTTCTAAACCTCACCCTATCACTGGGCCTATCACGAACCTAAATGCTTTCCCTATAGCTCACCCTACCTGAACCCTAACACTACACCCGTTCATAGACCTAACTCTAACTCCTTCCTTAAACCTGTAGGGTGAGCGCCCCCAAACCCGAATTCTATCCTTAACTTTGTCTCTCACCATAAAACTTTCTGTAGCTGTACGAAATCCTAAAGCTGGACCTCAACCTGTCTCGAAACCTAATCCCAAACCTGTCATTTACCCTAATGCTAACAGCGTCCTTAACCCTACCTTTCACTATGTTTCCAACCACAAACTTATCCCTCATGTTCTCGCTCTCCTTGTCCTTACCCTGTCCCCAGCCTTGACCTTAACAATGATTCCCATCCGAACCCTAACCCTGTTTCCTAGCCGAATCCTAACCGTCCATCTAACCTGAACAGAGCCTAACACGAAACCTTCATGACTAAGTAAAAATTTACCATCCACCTTGTCACTAAGCCTACCCTGAACACTGCCCCTACCCTAAAGTGAAAGATCCACATGTCTCTAGATTTGAACATAACACACTCCCTAGACCCAAACGTTTAGCTGTCCCTAACCTGAACTCTATTTCTCAAGCTCACCCTGGCCCAACTCCTAACCCGAATTCTCAGTGTCCTGAGATTTGCTCCAACTCTTAATGTTCTCCCTGAATCTGTCGCTAGCACTGTCCTTGAACACTTCCTTAGGCCTCACCCTACCGCTTTCCTTAAACGTAAATCCTTACGTCTGAAATTTTCACTTACACTAACTGGTAACCCAAATCGTAACCCTTACACTAACCGCAGCCATCTTCGTAGCTGAGTCGGTAAACCTGGCCTCACATGAATGCTAAACCTCTGCCTGAAACTACCCCAACCACTGTCGTTATTTAGAAATGTAACCGTTTCCTAACCCTAGCCTAACACCGTCTTCTAGCACTAACCCTAGCCTTGTACTTGACACTCACGGTAACCCTGTTTCCCCCCTAACCCAAAACCCAACCGTCACACTGTCACTGGCACTAACCTTAACGGTGTTTCTAAACCTCACCCTAACACTGCCTATTGCAAACTCGAACGCTGTCCCTATCGCTCTCCCTACTCCGCAACTTTCCTAAATCCTAACTCTACACATGTTCATAGCCTTAACACTAACTCCTTCCCTAAACTTATAGTGTTCCGGCAACTTAATCCTAATTCTGTCCCTAACTTTGTCTCTCAACTTAAACATTTCTTTAACTGTACAATACCCTAAAGCTGGCCCTGAACCTGTCTCGAACAGTAATCCAAACCCTGTCCTATACCCTAATGCTAATGATGTCCTTAACGCTACCTCTCATGGTCTTTTGAACCGCAAATGTATCCCTAACCTCTTCCTCATGCTAGTCCTAACCCTGCCGCCAGTCTTGACCATAACAGGGTTTCCCACACTAACCCTAACCCTGTTTCCCAGCTAAACCCTAATGCACCACCTAACCTGCACTCAGCCCAACATGAACCCTTCGTGACTACGCAGAAACTTACCGATCACCCTGTCCATACTCCTACCCCGAACACTGCCCCTAACCCTGAAGTGAAAGCTCCACATGTCCCTAGAACTGAACCTAACACTCTCCCTAGACGCAACCCTTTAGCTGTCCCTAACCTGAACTCTGTTTCTCAAGCTCACCCTGGCCCGTCTACTAACCCGTATGCTGAGTGTCCTGAGATTTCCACCAACTCCTAGTGTTCTAGTTGAATCTGTCGCTATCTCTGAACACTTCCATACGCCTCACCCTACCACTTTCCTTAAACGTAAATCACTACATCTGAACCTTTCACTAACCCTAACTTGAAACCCAAATCCTAACGCTAACCACAGCTGTCTTCTTACCTGAGTCGGTAAACCTGGCCCTCACAAGAACGCTAAACTTCTGCCTGAAACTACCCCAACCACCGTCGTTATTTAGAAACCTAACCATTTCTAACCCTAGCCTAACACCGTCTTCTAACACTAACCCTAGCCTTGTACTTGACACTCACGGTAACCCTGTTTCCCCCCTAACCCAAACCCCAACCGTCACTCTGTTACTAGCACTAACCTTAACAGTGTTTCTAAACCTCACCCTAACACTGCTTATCACGACCCCGAACGCTGTCCCCATCGCTCACCCTACCCCGCAACTTTCCTAAATCCTAACTCTACACATGTTCATAGACTTAACCCTAACTCCTTCCATAAACTTAGAGCGTTCCTGCAACTTAACCCTAATTCTGTCCCTAACTTGTCTCTCAACGTAAACATTTCTGTAACTGTACAACCCAAAAGCTCGCCCTGATCCTGTCTCGAACACTAATCCAAACCCTGTCCTATACCCTAATGCTAACAATGTCCCTAATGCTACCTCTCAATCGCTTTTGAACCGCAAATGTATCCCTAACCTCTTCCTCACGCTAGTCCTAACCCTGCCGCCAGTCTTGACCATAACAGGGTTTCCCACACTAACCCTAACCCTGTTTCCCAGCTAAAACTTAATGCACCACCTAACCTGATCTCAGCCCAACACAAGCCCTTCCTGACTACGCAGAAACTTAGCATTCACCCTGTGCCTACTCCTACCCTGAACACTGCCCCTAACCCTAAAGTGAAAGATCCACATGTCCCTAGAACTGAACTTAACAGTCTCCCTAGACCCAAACCTTTAGCTGTCCCTAACCTGAACTCTGTTTCTCAAGCTCACCCTGGCCCGACTCCTAACCTGAATGCTCAGTGTCCTTAGATTTCCACAAATTCCTAATGTTCTAGCTGAATCTGTTGCTAGTGCTAGCTCTGAACACTTCCATATGCCTCACCTACCACTTTCTTTAAACGTAAATGTCTACATCTGAACCTTTCACTAACCCTAAGTGGAAACCCAAATCCTAACCCTAACACTAACCACAGCCGTCTTCGTAGCTGAGTCGGTAAACCTGGACCTCACATGAACGCTAAA
>NW_017733533.1:18387-19387 GCF_001890085.2 Hipposideros armiger
TTAGAAACCTAACCCTTTCCTAACCCTAGCCTAACACCGTCTTCTAACACTAACCCTAGCCTTGTACTTGACACTCACGGTAACCCTGTTTCCCCCCTAACCCAAAACCCAACCGTCACGCTGTTACTAGCAGTAACCTTAACGTTGTTTCTAAACCTCACCCTAACACTGCCTATCGCAAACCCGAATGCTGTCCCCATCGCTCACCCTACCCCACAACTTACCTAAATCCTAACTCGACACATGTTCATAGACTTAACCCTAACTCCTTCCATAAACTTAGAGCGCTCCCGCAACCTAACCCTAATTCTGTCCCTAACTTTGTCTCTCCACGTAAACATTTCTGTAACTGTACAATACCCTAAGGCTGGCCCTGAACCTGTCTCGAACACTAATCCAAACCCTGTCCTATTCCCCAATGCTAACGATGTCCCTAAATACCTCTCATTCTCTTTTGAACCGCAAATGTATCCCTAACCTCTTCCTCATGCTAGTCCTAACCCTGCCACCAGTCTTGACCATAACAGGATTTCCCACATTAACCCTAACCCTGTTTCCCAGCTAAACCCTAACGCACCACCTAACCTGAACTCAGCCCAACACGAACCCTTCGTGACTACGCAGAAACTTACCGTTCACCCTGTCCCTACTCCTACCCTAACACTGCCCCTAACCCTGAAGTGAAAGCTCCACATGTCCCTAGAACTGAACCTAACACTCTCCCTAGACCCAAACCTTTAGCTGTCCCTAACCTGAACTCTTTTTCTCAAGCTCACCCTGGCACGACTCCTAACCCGAATGCTCAGTGTCCTGAGATTTCCACCAACTCCTAATGTTGTACCTGAATCTGTCGCTAGCGCTGTCCCTGAACATTTCCATATGCCTCACCCTACCACTTTCCTTAAACGTAAATCCCTACATCTGAACCTTTCAGTAACCCTAAGTGGAAACCCAAATCCTAACCCTAACACTAACCACAGCCGTCTTCGTAGCTGAGTCG
>NW_017733533.1:19927-24087 GCF_001890085.2 Hipposideros armiger
TCACTACGTTTCCAGCCCCAAACCTATCTCTCATCCTCTCCCTCACCTTGTCCTTACCCTGTCCCCAGCCTTGACCTTAACAATGATTCCCATCCAAACTCTAACCCTGTTTCCTAGCCGAATCCGAACCCTCCACCTAACCTGAACAGAGCCCAACAGAAAACTTCCTGACTAAGTAGAAACTTACCATTCACACTGTCCTTACTCCTACCCTGAACACTGCCCCTAACCCTAAAGTGAAAGCTCCACATGTCTCTAGAATTGAACGTAACACTCTCTCTAGACCCAAACGTTTAGCTGTCACTAACCTGAACTCTGTTTCTCAAGCTCACCCTGGCTCGACTCCTAATCTGAATTCTCAGTGTCCTGAGATTTGCACCAACTCTTAATGTTCTCTCTGAATCTGTCGCTAGTGCTGTCCCTGAACATGAGTCGTAGCTGAGTCAGTTAACCTGGCCATTACATGAACGCTAAACCTCTGCTGAAACTACCCCAACCACTGTCGTTATTTAGAAACCTAACCCTATCTTAACCCTAGCCTAAACCGTCTTCTAACACTAACCCTAGCCTTGTACTTGACACTCATAGTAACCCTGTTTCCCTCCTAACCCAAAACCCAACCATCACGCTGTTACTAGCACTAACTTTATGGTGTTTCTAAACCTCACCCTAACACTGTGCCTATTGCGAACCTGAACATTGTCCTTATCGCAGACCCTACCCCGCGACCTACCTAAATCATAACTCTACACATGTTCATAAACTTAACCCTAACTCCTTCCCTAAACTTATTGCGTTTCACAACCTAACCCTAATTCTTTCCCTAACTTTGTCTCTCAACGTAAACCTTTCTGTAACTGTACAATACCCTAAGGCTGGCCCTTAAACTATCTCGAACACTAATCCAAACCCTGTCCTATTCCCTAATGCTAATGATGTCCCTAACGCTACCTCTCACTCTGTTTTGTGCCGCAAACCTATCCCTAACCTCTTCCTCACGCTCATCCTAACCCTGCCACCAGTCTTGACCATAACAGGGTTTCCCACACTAACCTTAACCCTGTTTCCCAGCGAAACCCTAACGCACCACCTAACCGGAATTCAGCCCAACACAACCCTTCCTGGCTACGTAGAAACTTACCACTCACCCTTTCCCTACTCCTACCCCGAACACTGTCCCTAACCCTAAAGTAAAAGCTCCACATGTCCCTAGGACTGAACCTAACACTCTCCCTAGACCGAAACCTTTAGCTGTCCCTAACCTGAACTCTGTTTCTCAAGCTCACGCTGGCCGACTCAAACCCGAATGCTCAGTGTCCTGAGATTTCCACCAACTCCTAATGTTGTACCTGAATCTGTCACTAGCGCTGTACTTGAACACTTCCATACGCCTCACCCTACCACTTTCCTTAAACGTAAATCCCTACATCTGAACCTTTCACTAACCCTAACTGGAAACCCAAATCCTAACCCTAACACTAACCACAGCCGTCCTTGTAGGTGAGTCGGTAAACCTGGCCCTCACATGAACTCTAAACCTCTGCCTGAAACTGCCCCAACCACTGTCTTTATTTAGATACCTTACCGTTTCGTAACCCTAGCCTAACACCATCTTCTAACACTAACCCTAGCCTTGTAGTTGACACTCACGGTAACCCTTTTTCCCCCCTAACCCAAAACCCTACCGTCACGCTGCTACTAACACTAATCTTAACGGTGTTTCTAAACCTCACCCTAACACTGTGCTATCGCGAACCCAAACGCTGTTCCTAAAGCTCACCCTTCCTGAACCCTAACACTACTCATGATTATAGACCTAACCTTAACTCCTTCCCTAAAACTATTTTGTTCCCGCAACCCTATTTCGGTCCCTAATTTTGTCTCTGAACTTAAACCTGTCTCTAACTGTATGAAACCCTAAAGCTGGCCCTGAACCTTCTCAAACCTTAATCCAAACCCTGTCCTTTACCCTAAAGCTAACGATGTCCTAACGCTACCTCTCACTCTTTTTTGAACCGCAAACCTATCCCTAACCTGTTCCTCACGCTCGTCCTAACCCTGCCACCAGTCTTGATCATAACAGTGTTTCCCACACTAACCCTAACCCTGTTTCCCAGCCAAACCCTAACCCACCACCTAACCGAAACTCAGCCCAACACGCACACTTCCTGACTAAGTAGAAACTTACCATTCACCCTGTCCCTAAGCCTACCCATAAAACTGCCACTAATTCTAAAGTGAAAGTTCCACATATCCCTAGACCTGAACCTAACAATCTCCCTAAACCCAAACCTATAGCTGTCCCTAACCTGAACTCTGTTCTAAAGCTAACCCTGGCCTGAATCCTAACACGAATTCTCACAGTGTCCTGAGCTTTCCACCAACTCTTAATGCTCTTCCTCACCCTGACCTAGCCCTGTCCCTGAACTCTTCCTTAAACGTAACCCTATCCCTTTCCATAAATATAACCCTACTTCTGAAACTTTCACTAAACCTAACTGGAAAAACAAATCCTAACCCTAACACTGATCCCAACCCTCCTATCGATTTGGTAAAGCTGGCCCTCATCTGAACGCTAAACCTCAAGCTGAAACTACCCCTCCACTGTCGCTATTATGAAATGTAACCATTTCCTAACCCTAGCCAACACCGTCTCTAACATTAACCCTAGCTTTGTTTGTGACCCTCACGGAAATCCTGTTTCTACCCTAACCCAAAACCCAACCGTCACGCTGTTACTAACACTAACCTTAACAGTGTTTGTAAACCTCACCCTAACACTGTGCCTATCCCGAACCCAAACGCTGTCCCTATCGCTCACCTTACCTGAACCCTAACATTACTCCTGTTTATAGACCTAACAGTAAGCCTTTCCCTAAAACTATAGCGTTCCCGAAACCTAACCCTAATTCTGTCCCAAACATTCTCTCTCAACATAAACATTTTCGTAAATGTATGAAACTCTAAAGCTGGTCCTGAACTTATCTCGAACCCTAACCAAAACCATGTCTTTACCCTAATGCTAACGGTGTCCCTAACCTTACCTTTCAATCTGTTTTGAACTGCAAACCTATCCTAGGTCATCTCACCCTAGTCCTAACCCTGTCCTCAGCCTTGACCTTAACATTGTTTCCAAGACGAACCCTAACCTGATTCCCAGCCGAACCCTAACCCTCCACCTCACCTTAACTCAGCCTAACACGAACCCTTCCTGACTAAGTAGAAACTTAACCATTTACCCTGTCCCTAAGACTACTCCCAACAGTGTCCCTAACCCTAAAGCGAAAGCTCCACATGTCCATAGACCTGAACCTAACACTCTCCCTAACCCCAAACCTATATGTGTCCCTAACCTGAACTCTGTTTATAAAACTAACCCTGGCCCGACTCCTAACACGAATTTTCACAGCGTCCTGAGCTTTCCACGAAATCTTAATGCTCTCCCTGACCCTGACATTATCCTGTCCATGAACTCCTCTGTAAGCCAATAGCTATAGCTGTCGAGGTGGTAAAGGTGGCCCTCATCTGAACGCTAAACCTCTACCTGAAACTATGCCTCCACTGTGGCTATTACGAAACGTAATCCTTTCATAAACCTACCCCTTTCCATAAACCTAAACCTATGTCGGAGCCTTTCAATTACACTAACTGGAAACCCAAATCCTAACCCTAACAATGACACCAATCCTTAACATGTGAAACCTGACACTATCTCCAGGTAGATTGTGTCAGAATCAAGTTGAATTGTTGGATAACTTGCTGTTGTCTGAGAACTGCTTATCGGTGTTGGGACCTCCCACCCCACCCCCGACACACACACTTTGAAATTGGGTACACAACCCGAAATAATACCTGAAATATCTCTGTAGTTGTGTATCATATCACTTCTCTTTTTGTCTAATTGGAGTTTTAAAAACAGGTACAAGTTTCCTTCATACAAAAAGAATGCCTTTGATGAAAGAAAAAAAAAAGAAAAAGAAAAAAAGGCAAATGGATTAAGAAGGTCAAATTGTTAGTTACCAAATAGCCACGGGGATGTAAAGTGCAGCATAGGGAATACAGTCAATAATATTGTAAAAAGTACTCTTGGCATCCGGTGGGTTCTAGGCTTATTGAGGGATCACCTGATAAGTTATATAAATGTCTAACCACCACACTGT
>NW_017733534.1:0-2664 GCF_001890085.2 Hipposideros armiger
TCAAAATATTTTTATGAGTATTCAGCAGAATGTTAGCACACTTGAAAATTTAGACTAATTTTATGGGGTAAGTTCATATTTGTCATAATGATAAGAACAAAATTTTCCTTCAAACTTAGAGCTATATTTTAAAATCTCTATTGGACAAATGTAGAAATTCAGGCAGGAAGCATTCAAATGTTCTGCTCAAGAATAGTTAGATAAGAGCAGAGCTAACCCTGGGACACACAATGAAAAACCAGTTCTCCTGAATACCATGCAAAATTACTTTCCATTACATCACATTGCCAAAGATCCTGCAGTTGTGGTAATTATACCAGAGAAATATAAGTTTGTTAAATTCTTTCCCCAAGACACAAATTTTAATGTTAAATTTGACCACTTGAATGAATTTTTATGAAAATACAATCAGGACACAAACTTAAAAAGCTAAATGGCTCCATAAATGATATTAACAGGATGCCTTAATAACCAAGCTTCAAATGCAGTATTTCAGTATTTCAGATCAATGCTTCTTACCATTTTGGTTCAACAAATGTTTAGTGAGTGCCTAACAGATTCAACGTTTTGAAATATAGTCTAGAGAGTGAGATTGAAAGACAGATAAAATATTATCCCAGATAAAATATAATCCGACTTCAAGTTACTAATCATCTAGACAAGCAAATAGATTTCTATCATTTTTTAAGAACCTTGGGAAGAAAAATATTCTTCCCATGTTGTGGTTTCATATAGTGTTTAGACATTTTTCCTTTTCTAGTTGTATAATGTAGATAACATTGAATTTACACTAGGAAAATACTTAGCTGAATCATGGCAACCTGTGATCTTAAGCAAATCATGAAACCTCTTTCATTTTCAGATCATCAATTGGTAAAGCACTGCTAATGCCTACCTTGAAAGGTTATGAAAATAAAATATTACATATAATCCCTGTGCAAACCACAATATGCTGCAAAAATGTATTAGCTCATGTAAGTTATGTGATATTTGCTTTTAAATCATAGAGACCTATTTGTAGTCAATTACAGCATGCTATTACCTGGGGCAAATGCAAAGGAATAATCATTACTGCACATCTATCAAGAGCCAGGTGCTGTGCCAGTGATTATAAATACATAGTCTCACTTACTCCTTATCATACCCTTACAAGGTAGTCGTAGTATAATATGAGAAACCTGAGCGTCAAAGTAACTAGGTGACGTCCCTAAATTAACAATACCAGAGGTAGCAGAATCATTTTAATCATTAGTTTTTCCTAGCTTAAAAGGCTTTGTTCTTTTCATAGAACCATGCTGTCTCATCAATTTGTGTTTGCTAAATTTCTTAAAGTTAAAAATTAAAAAAAAATAAAATTCTGGTAAAATATACATAACATAGAAGACATAAAAATGAAGATCTTAACCATTTTTAAATGTATGGTTATATAAAGTACATTAACATGGTTGGCAATCATCACCAACATCCCATTACTAGAGCTTTTTCATCACGCCACATAGAAAGTGTACTCATTAAGCTCCCCATTCCCCCTTCCCACTAGCCCCCTGGAAACCATCATTCTACTTTCTGTTTCTATGAATGTATCTATTCTAGGTACATCCTGTAAGTGGAATCATACAATACGTGCCCTTTGGTGATTGTTTTATTTCACTTAACCTAATGTCCTCAAGGCTCATCTACGTTGTAGCATGTGTCAGAATTTCCTTCCTCTTGAAGGCTGAATCATATTCCATTGTATGTGTATACCACATTTTGTTTATTCATTCATCAGTTCACAATGAGATACCACCTCACACCCATTAGGGTGGTTACCATAAAAAAACAAAAAGATAACAAGTGTTAGTGAGGATGTAGAGAAATTGGAACTCTCATTAACTCTTGGTGGTAATGTGAAGTGTAGCTGCAAATGGTGGTTCCTCAAAATATTAAAAATACAATTAATTACCATATGATTCAGCATTTCCACTTGTGAGTATATACCTAAATTAAGAATTGAAAGCAGGGACTCGAAGAGAGAGGTGTGTACCCATGTTCATGGCAACATTATTCATGATTGCCAAAAGGAGAAGAAACCCAAATATCCATGGACTAATGAATGAATTGTACTTAATGTACCTTGTACTTTTAAACTGCACATTTAAAAATGGTTAAGATCTTAACTTTTATAATTTAGTTCTGTATATTTTATCACAATTTTAATTTTTTGATTTGCATTTGCCTAGTGATTGATGATGTTACACTTCTTTGCTTGTGCTTATTAAAAATTACAAATGTTTACCTTTTTTGGAGAATATCTTTTCAAGTCCTTTGACCATTTTTTAGTCAGACATTTGTTTTTTTGTTTTTGAGTTATAGGAGTTCTTTATATATTCTGGATATTAACTTTTATCAGATATATGATTTCCAAATATTTTTCTCCCATTCCGCAAGTTTCCTTTTCACTCTGTTGATTATGTCTTTTGATGCACAGATGTTTTAAGTGTTGGCGTATTCCAACTTATTTATTTTTCTTTGCTGTCTGTGGTTTTCAGTATCATATCCAAGAAATGACTACCAAACCAATGCCATGAAGCTTTACCTCTATGTTTTCATCTAAGAGTTTTATAGTTTTTACTCTTATGTTTAGTTCTTTGATGTATTTTGAGTTAATTTTTGTATATGGTA
>NW_017733534.1:3899-5186 GCF_001890085.2 Hipposideros armiger
TTCTACATATAAGATTATGTCATGTGTGAACAGAAATACATTTACTTCTTCTTTTCAATTGGGATGACTTTATTTCTTTTTGTTAAATTAATTGCTCTGGGTAGAACTGCCAATGCTACGTTGAATAGAAGTGGTGAAAGTTGGCATCTTTGTCTTGTTCCCGATCTTTGAGGAACAGTTTCTATCTTTCAGTTTTGAGTATAATGTTAGCTTTGGGTTTTTCATAGATGACATTTATTATGTTGAGGTATTTCCCTTCTATGGAAATAGAAGGGAAATAAAAAATGGAATCATTTTTTGTTATGAAAGGATGTTGAATTTTGTCAAATGCTTTGTTTGCATCAATTAAAATGATGATGTTTTTTGTTTGTTTGTTCCTTTCTTTTCATTCTGTTAATATTGACTTTCATATGTTGAACCATTCTTGCATTCCAGGAATAAAATTGAATTTGTTGTGGTGTATAAGTTTTATAATGTGCTGTGGAATTCTGTTTGACAGTGTTTGTTGGGGGGGGTAGATTTTTGCATTATCATTCATCAGGGATATTGGTCCATAATTTTCTTTTCTTGTAGTGTCTTTGACTTTGATGTCAGAGGGATTTGAGACTAATATAATGTGTTTGGAAGTATTCACTCCTCTTTAAATTTTTGAAAGAGTTTGAGGAGGATTGCTGATAATATTTAAATATTTGGAGAGTTCAACAGTAAAACCATCTGGTCCTGGGCTTTTCTATGTTGGGAACTTTTTTTATCACAGATTTAATCTCCTTATTAGTTATAGGTCTGTTCAGATTTTCTATTTCTTTGTGATTCAGTCTTGGTAGGTTTGTCCATTTCAACAAGGTTGTCCGATTTGTTGACATACAATTTTTCATAGTACTCTCTTGTAATCCTTTTAATTTCTATAAATTTAATAGTAATGCTTCTCTTTCATTTCTCATTTTAGTTGTTTGAGTCTTCCTTCTCTTTTTTTAAAAATCAATTTACTGAAATGTTTGTCAATTTTCTTGACATTTTCAAAGAACCAACTCATAGTTTCAAAGGTTCTTTAATAATTACATTAACTTTATTATTTTAAGTTTTTATTTAAATCTGTTAGCTTAAAATATATCAGTATAATAAAATAAAAATAAAAATATAGAATGGTGGTAAAGATCTAATCATACCTCTAATAAGTTGCACACCAGGAACTATGATAATACATGTTTTCTTTACTTAAATACTATTTTGTCACCCAATACGTAGTATATAGAGTTTTCTAAGCCCATTTTTAGAACCTTCAACATA
>NW_017733534.1:7666-12846 GCF_001890085.2 Hipposideros armiger
AAAAAACAAAGGTGGTGGAATGAATAAATTAGATATTCTGGAGAAGAAAAGAGAACCATGCTCTGTCTTCCTAAACACACATATACACACTGATATGAATTTGTTGAATTAACACTTCTGAAATGGAGCACAGGGTGCAGGATGGTGAGCATGGATCAAAAAGAAAAACACCACAAGAGGAGTTTATTACTCACAGGTGTGGAGGAAACTCAAGGGGCCACATGAGGAGAGCAAGGCAGAGTGCAGACAGAGAGAGGCAGGACTTAGAGCACATGACTTTCTTAGGGTCAGTGGGTACAGTGCTTTGGGGTGCTCGGGATAAGGCCAGAGTGGTCAATTTAAACCAAAAGAGCAAGGTTTTGTAAGCCAGACAGGGGTCTCATCTAAGGGGTGCCTAAGAAATACAAGGGGTGAGAGACAGGAGAGACGTTTATCACAAAGGCAGATGAGGAAGTCACATCAGGAACTTATATTGGGTCGTCGGGAAAGTCATGATGTATTTTTCTATGTTTTTCCATGCAAAAATGTGTCATGACTTTCCTGACGACCCAAGATTTGCTTGTGACCCTGAGGGCTGCTATGTAAGGCATGTGCTTGAGGAACTAGTGTCAGTTTAAAGTCACTGCAGGATGGTTGGCCAAACAAAATGAATGATGAGGCAGGAACGCCGTAGAGTAGCTTAGCTAAACTTCCAACACACACGGACACACAAAACCTACAGTAGCTTTGCATTGCCTACAGTATAACACTGAAAGTTCTAGCCTTATTTTCAAGGTCTTGTAGTTTTGTATGATCTGGCCCAAATCTACCTCTCTAAGTTTCTTTCCAAATCTTTGTGTCTACATACCCTGTGCTTTAGACAAGAGAGTACTTTGTTTCCCTGACCTTATTTTCTTAAAGTGCTAAAACAATCCAAAAGTCATCCTTTGCTCATACTCTCCCTTGCCCTCTCTTTAGCTCTTTTCTTCCACATCACTTTACAAAATCCATCTCAGGTGGCATGTTCTCTCTGGGGTTTCTGCCATCTGCCTTAGTCAGAATTAACCTCCCTGCTTTGTTCTCCCAGGGCATGTTGCTCTGCCAGTACCATAGCATACATTTTAATCTTTGTTTCTTACACTTATTGCCTTGCATTTCTCTTCCCTTTGCCTATTAGGAAACTCATTGCAGACACAGAGGTTTTCATACCCATCATCCTCCTGATCTGTCTAAATGTCTTTCATGGTGCCTTCCATATGGTGGGAGCCCGAGAAACACTGGCTGCACTAAGGTACTACCATCTCACCAACTACATCTCAGTGAGACTGTGTGGCATGTCTCACTGAAGGTTGATACAGCCAGGGCCTCCAGAACATGCTAAGGCTTTAGCTCTTCTTCCCCAAGGCTGTTCATTCTGTTGTTCAAGTACTCAAGATAAACAGAGTCAGTTGGCGACAATGCTATCATATGACTTCTGTTATACCCTCTTCTTCTCTATCCGCTTTGGCCTGGGTGGGGGTGGCAGACAGGGTCTGAAGCCACAGTTCACTTTCCATCTCAGCTTTTATAAACCACAGGTCCCACTGCCCAAAGAGCCTCCCCCTTCCCCCCACTCATTATTAACCAAGGATTCACAGCAGAATCTCCAGGGGGTATCATCTGGACAGCTATAATTTTTCAGAGTTCCACTTTCACTGCACTTCTCTGAGTATCCAAACTGTCCTCCNTTTTTTTTTTTTTTTTTTTGTTCCGCTGCTTTATTTCCTTTTGCTACTATTTTTGTTACTTTCATAACCTATTTTTTAATCCAATCTGTTTGAAATAACTAGAGTTATTTTCGTTTCCCTAGCTGGACATGATTAGACATAGCAATGCGTGATATTCCTATGTCCTGTTCTTCAAAATAATACAGTAAAGTTTTACACTATTCATGAAGTGTTCTGCTGTTTCTAGGAGGCTGACAATATATAAAAACTAGTGTGAGGCCCTAAAATCCGTCAGCTTATATTTATATTATGCCAATTTTCTTAGATTATATAGTGAATACAAATATTACCATTATGATTAAGTAGCTATGCATTTTCATCTTAGAATTTATCATGTCACCTTCTTAGTGCTAGTTATTTCTTTGTAGAACTTAACACATATAGAAAGGGCAGGTGCCTATCTATGCAGTATAATTTGAAGGTGTGAAAGTATCTATCTGCCCCAAATCAATTAGATTTAGTAGGTGTGTATTCTCCAGGAAAAAATATATTGTATACTATATATATACTATATATATATATACTTTCCCTAGAGAATATATATATATAATATATATACTATACTATTATATACATAATATAATATATTATATATTATATAATAGATAGATATAGATATAGATATATAGATAGATATAGATATATAGATACAGATAATTTAATATTATATAATATATGCACCAGTCTATTGAAACTGCTCTCATAAAGTCACCAATGGCTTTTCAGTTTCCAAACCTATTGAATGTTTCACAGTCATTATTCTTGACTTTTATATCCATTTGATACTATTGTTCATTCATTTCTTAAAATTCTATTTTTCTTGGACCACTATAATGCAATACTGGGCATATTCTTCTTGCATCTTTATGGCCATTCTTTTGTCATTTTCCTCATGTTTTTTGTTCATCCCCATTCATTAAATTGGTTTTCCCCAGGCCTTGTGTTCATTTTTACTTTACATACTTTCTGCAGGAACTTATTTTCTGCTGTGTAATAATTTTCANCCACTCACGGTACCTCATGGCAGCCCACTGCAGTTCCACCGCAGCCTACACCATTGCCAGTGACTCCCAGCAGCCCAACTCCAGGTCGAGCTGTTGTTCACCATCTTAGCTGTAGAGGGTGCAGCGTCACTGGCCCTCATGTGGGATCTGAACCGGGGCCCTGCTGCTCAGAGCTGGCACTCCCAAGCCAACTCTTAACCAATGCACCACTCCGCTGGCCCAACAACTTTATTTTACTACTGTTTTTGGGCATTTTCTCAATATCCCCTTAAGTTAGTCTAATCCATTATAAATCTGGTACCATTAATTCACTTATTAACTGTGATAAGTTTAATAGAAGCAATGCCTAATCTCAAAAACTGTTTAGCGTTTTATATTCAATATATTCTACTACTCGTGAAGTTACCAAGAAATAAGATTTTAAAAATCACTGTGAGGTGACAGATACTCATCAAATATATAATCATTACTAAGGAGAAGCAAGGGATTGATTTTTTTTCTCATTCGAAAGCATTGACTTCAGGCTTATTTGTAATAAAATGATTTATTTACCACTGCTCAACAGTGCAATTGCTTTCCTAAAATAATAAACACTTTTATTTTCTAAAAATAGACACATATAGTAGCACATAAGATGCTAAGAATTTCCATGGCCATCCTAATTGTCCCTTCTCCAAATCTGCTATTTTCCTGAAAGTTTTAAAATCAGAAAGCTTGATTTGACCTTCCTAGATTTCTTTCTCTGTCTTTTCTGTAATTTCTCGAGGTTACAGTATATGTACCTAAACACCAATAATTCTCTTGAATAGACTGAAGCAAAATAAATGAGATGGCTAAAATTCATTTTTATCTCATAAGTATTACACCTTGTCGATTAAAATAAATATTTCTTTTCTGTGCCAAGAAAACATTTTCCGTTACATTCACAATCTGCTTCAACTGCCATTGAGTACAAGAAAAACCCCTAACAGATGGGAATCAGTAAATAGCAATTGCAAGTAGAACTGACTATCTGAATAACAAATGGGAGACATATTCTGTGAGTTACCTTGGCAGGCATATGTGATTATGCAGGCTTTTTGAGATCTTGTACTACTGATTTTGAGAATAAGTTTGGGGCCTACACACACACACACACACACACACACACACACACACACACACTCACACTCACCATATATATATGTGTATGTATATATATGTTACACAGATCTTTACTCTTTACCTCACAGGTCACACAGAATCAAGGTTATCAAGACCTTTTTGTTCTTCCTAGAAATATTTGGGAGTAGTGAAATACAGTAGTGAAAAGTGCTGACAAAAGAGGCATGACATTGTTCATCCATGGCTGGGAGGCCAATACAGTCACCCTGGGGATAAGAGTCATGATATACTTTCTTAACCTTATTAACCTTTAACTTTACTTTGAATGAGATAGAGAGAGACATATTATTCAGGTGGGTAACTNTGGGTGCCGGACACATACAGTGGGTAGACTGAAGTCTGTGGCTTTGGTGTGAGGGCCAGAGACAGTTGTCATTTTCCCCGTGAGGGGGCCTCCTCTTGTGCAGCCGGCAGGCAGGCGCCATCTTTCCTGTGTTGAGCTTTCCTCCCCATGGCCAAATCTGAATCTGATTGGTCTGGTGAGCTCTGCTGCAGCTGACTTACGGAGACCCCAATGTTGGAGGCACTTTCTCCAATAGCAGCCAGTCCTGCCTGCATTGTACTCTTTCTTGGAAAACTATCAGAATCCACAGGCCCCAGGCAGTCAGTGACTGGCCTTGGTATGCTCTGACACTTTTGCTGAGTAGCTTCTGGTTCAGCACTGGCACCAACCCAGAATACATTAAACTGGTGACCAAAACTCTTCCCACTGTAGTGACTCCCTGAGGCCCTGCCTCACCCAACTTGCATACCACAAGAGGCTTTATCAGTGGCTAAACCTTAAGGGAGCTGGCAAGTGGGAGAAGGCCTTGGGGTACTAGCTTTTAGTGGAGCTACCCCAGGCCCAGTACTGGTGGCAAAAGTCCTCAGTTTGCAGTGTGGCCTCTCCCACATGCTTAGGTTTAGCACAGGCAGTGAACAACCACAGATCACTTTGTAGCTCCTACCAGGTAGTTTCCAGCTGGTCACAGGCAGTGGGTGATGGGCCTGCACCAGAGCTCCTCCCAAGAGGCCCCTGAACCAACATACTTGGAGGTTGGCTTCACCACAGCAAAGCACCACCCAACTAGCCCCATAAGCAGCCCACAAAAAGGGCAATCTCAATGGGTACCAGAGCCTGCTGGGGTGAATCCTACTCAGTGAGGTAAGCCCCCTGTACAGCAGCCTATAAGCTGAAGACATGGCAAAACCTCACAACCAATCAGACTGAGGGTCAATCCCACCCACTGACATGTGAATAGCAATCAAGGCTCAACTATAACAGGAG
>NW_017733534.1:18226-31790 GCF_001890085.2 Hipposideros armiger
ACATAATTATTTTGGTTGTTATGGTTTAATAAAAATTTTATAACAATTTCTATGTAGATACATGATATACAGATATAATTTAATAGTGCGTATACTCGTAGAGAAGCCAGATGATGGAATGCTGCATACAAAATGAAACAAGAGCAGTTGATGACAGCACAGTTCTGCAGTAACGTGGCAGGAAGCATTCTGTGTTCTGTTATCTTTCCACTCACTGCCTTTTATGGATGGCGAGTCCTGGTAACTAGGGGATATTTAATTTCCTGAGTGCAAACAAAGTTGTGTTTTTTAATATACCTGAAAATAATGATGGATGATGCAAATTTAGATAAGCCTGTAGAACAGAAAAGTTACAAATTTAAATGAGCATGTAGAAGACACAAGAGAAGGGGAGGGAGGTGGAAATTCTCTGAAGGTGAAGAGTTCTCAAGTGAGGGAAGTTTGAAAGACTAGACTAATGTGAGGTTCATTGGGCAGTGGGTGGGACTTTGCGGCAGATACCAGAGCAAAGAGACTGGGAAGAGATATCTGCAGTGGCCAAAAGACTATGCCTCACAGATCTCCACCTCCAGAGAGGACTATTGACTGAGAGCTTGGCTGATGGCTCTGAATTCCATCTCAGATTTGTGCAACGGCCTTACCTCCTTTGGGCTGCTCCCAGACAATGACTGAGGGAAGCAGGGATATGAAGGTAGTGTGTTCCTGGTAGACATGAGCTCCTCAGAGCTGACTTTAGTTTGGGGACTGCCCGATGGCCTTGCTGAACCTTTCATAGGGCAGCCATCTAAGATGCTTCCTCTCACACTTCTCTGGCTCCTTTACTATTTTCTCTTACGGGAATTTTTCCTAATAAAATCCTTTCATGTTTGATCCTGTGCCAGTGTCTGCTTCTCAGAGGACCCAGACTAACATAAAATCTAATGGATATTTTGATTTTTGAAGGGGGGTGAATAGCTGTGCCATTTGTGACATGCCCCTCCCCTACTCATGTTTCTTCAAGAGACATTCAGTGAAATATCCATTTCTCACTAATGTTCATTGAAGTAGGTTCTTATTTTGGGGGGAAAGGATAAAGTGAAATGATGAGACCTGTTCAGGAATGTCATGGGTTAAGATAGAAGCTTCCCATGGCATAGGGTTGCACATAGGCTATGAGGTGATAGTAAGTTCCTCACATAAGTAAAACCATGGGTATCACGGTGATGCTTATTAATGATGAGGATATGATTATGTCATTCAGGAGTCTTACTCTAAATCTCAAAAGAAATGCATTTCTGACTATGAGATATCCTGCAAGGTAGAAGGCAGATAATAATTATATAGAAATAATGCAAACTAACAGTGTCTAGGGTTCAGCTTCAAAGATTCACAGGACATTAAAGCTACAAGGCACTGTTCTGACCACTTACTACCATCTCTTCATTATAAATATGAGAAATGGACAAAGTGTATCTGACTTACTCAAGATGATGTAGACGGTAGTCACTGGGCCAGAATTGGTAGCCGGTTCTGACCCACATACCTGACAGACAGATCTGATGCCTAGTACTCTTTTGAACCTCCTAGTGAGAGAATCTGCAGTTCATCGAGAACCCACAAGATGAAATGTACCAAAAGAAGAAATATATGTGGATGCAGGCGTAGAGAACTACACTCACACATTTTTTCCTTCTTTGATGATACTAGCCTTTCTTAACTGAGGGATGACTTTGTGCCTTGTCCTTACTTTACTCGGGCTCAGGAATTTCTCACAAGACTCATAAGAGGTAAATGATAAAATCCTATTTGTATACATGATGAAAGGGAAGCATATAGAGAGATAAAATACCCAAGATTACACAGCTGTGCCCACCCACTTCTTTAAACTCCAAAATAGAGACAGACTATTGAATCTTAGATATCTTTTGAATTTTCCTAATTTTGTATCTGAAAGTCCATGCTTACTTACCTATATTTACTTTTCATATAATTTGCTTATCACAGATAAAAAAATAACAGATGCATTTAATGGTTTTGAAAACATTTAAGCAGGTGGACCTCAAAATATGTGAAATGNGTAATGGCAGCATCTATGTGAACTGCAGTACTGTTCATGTCTACTTACTCTACCATGTTGTAACAATTATGTGGGCCCTTACAGTATAAGATGAAAAGTACACTTATTTGACTGCAATACTAGATTCTGCAAATGTGTGCTCAATCTGCATACTAAATATAGTATGATATTAATAGAACTAGATATGGATTCAATTTCCCCAACTTTTTTTCTTGTTTTCTCTCAAGATTCTGATGCAGCTTCCCTTATCTGATTTATCTGCTCCTTTCATACAGAAGAAAAATCCCTATTGACTACTTTGATCCTATACATTACTAATTATTTATGAACTTAAGGATCTAGTCCCAGAGGCTCTTCTGCTCAGTTTAGGAGTCAGATAACAGCTATGGAAGAATTACTGATTGTAAAAAATATATGTATTTGCTGCTCGAGAGAAAGGGCCTGGTGGTCCCAACTCAGTCTCATGATACAGCATTTAAGAAAACGTTGAATGACTTTTCTGCTTAGTAAATTTCCATTTCTTTTCAATAGCTTACTGTCAATAGCTGTCTACTTTTTACGGCCAAAGTTAATTTTGTCTGAGTTTTTCAATTTGGCAGAACAGACTTTAAGCCCAAAATAATTTAGTAGTAAAATCACTACTCCTCCCTTTAATGATAGAGAATATTGAAGAAGATCCATTTATAAAAAGGAACATTTTAAACATTATGTGACAAATATCAAGGATTGATCTATGTTTTTTAAGGAAGTTACTCATGCTTTATTTCACCTTATAAATTGAAATCCACCTTCATCTCATTTTGTAAATAGAATTTTAAAGAGTATAAGTTTTATAGTAGAAGAGGAAACAGACATTTGCAGTGAAATAAATGTTCACTACTCCAATACCATCTGATATTTGAATTTTCTCAAGAGTAGTACAATGAATTAATGGTTTATCCTGTGTTTAGACATTTGAAATATCAAGGGTCCCAGTAATTTCAGAAAAGGGCTCCTGCAGATGACTACTATCCCTTCAGTTACCCTTAGGGTCAAGTTAAACGAGTCCACTTCCTCTCTACTGAACAGCCTCATAACAAATGTTCCCTATTTGCCACCTGGTCTAAATTTGACATGGTCCCTTTTATTTGTTTCTTCTGTGTTGTGCTCTTTTGAGTGAAAACTCCATTTTTCCCTTCAGTCTCTTTGATTTTGCCAGGCTTGACTTTTAATGCTTACTGTATACACAATTAACAAGATTTGAAAGGTCAATGGAAAACAGATCTTAGAGCACTCTCTAAATACCAGCACCCCAGGAAGCCAGGTTTGGAATGTGCAGGGTCATCCCTGTAGACACTCTGACCTCAGTCAATTATTAGATGGCTTACAAGAGTCCAAATGGCATTAGTCAAACTGACAAGAAACAAAAATCCTGATTTTGTGAATACTGTTCATAAAAAATTATTTAAACATAAGAACTTTTGCTTTTGAAAATTTGAAAATGTGAAAGCACCAATTTATTTTTCTGCTTGATCAGGAAATGCAGTGATCACCAAGGAGACACTTGTTAAAAAACTTTCCCAGAGCCCCACTTCCCCCTGGCCCTCTTCTCACTCTTACTCTTAAGTCAATTAAAAATACAGGAGAGAGAGCCAATGGAGGAGTAGATAAACACTGTGCCTGCTTCCATCCATGANGTTAACTGTTTGTCCAGTTAGTACAAATTCATAGTGAATAATCTCTCTGATATCAAAAAGTTTAGCAACATCATTGCAACAAACTCGCGAACTTAATTGTCAGGCCTCGTAAAATTAAATAGGCAACTGCAGGACAGTGAGATGCTGCTGGACACGGGAGTGCTCATGGTTTAGGGCACATGCAGGAGAGCATCTAACTTAGACTTGGGAAACTAGAGAAGCTTCTCATAAGAAGCCAGTTGCCAGTGTGTGATAATAACAATAAGGGGGACAGTAGGGCACTCCAAACTAAGAAAGAGCCGCATTGAGGAGCTATAATTAGCTAGAGTATGTGCAATATTAAAGGAAAGAACAAGGGAGAGGCTGGGTCAGAAAGTTGTAAAATAAAGCTGCTGAGATGAAGGGCCTTGTGGGCTATGTTGTAGTCTTTGGGTTTTATGCTAAGAGCGGTGAAGATCCACTGATGGGTTTCAAGTAAAAGCATGGCTTAATTTCTTTAAAAGTTTTGGACTCCCACATTATACAAAGAATGGGTTAAAATTAGGCTCTCCTTGAAGTAAAAACAATAGGTAGGAAGTGCTCCAGCTCGGTTCAACAAAATATTATTTAAGCCTGCTTTGCTTCAGCACTTAAAATGATTAGTCATGCTTAATGTGTATAATACCATCCCATATAATCAAAGCCAAAAATCAAAGAAAAAATATTTTAAAAAAAAAATATATATATATATATATATGTATTAGTGTGTGTGTGTGTATATATATTTTTTTATTATTATTATTATTTACTGGACTACTATAATCCAGTTACCAAAACCAAATATCCTTTACTCTTCCATTTTCTTCTTGCCTCATATCCAATTATCCTGTTTGCTCTAACTCCAAAGTACACCTTGTGTAGATTCACTCTTTCCATCTTCACCATCTCCATCCCAGTCCACACTGCCAGCATCTCTTGTCTTGCCTCTGGCAATAGCTTCCTAAATGGATCCCAGGTGTCCACACTTCCCCCACGATGATCTATTCTCCACAAACCAGACAGAATCATTTTTGTGTAATGAGAGTCAGATTATGTTATTCTGCACTTAAAATCCTTCAGTGACTTCTCATAGCATTTAATATAAAACAAAACTGAGACCCAAGCCCTAAAAGGCCCCCTGTAATCTGATCTTGCACACTTCTCTAATCTCCTCTCATGCTACTCTGCCCCACCCCTCACTATATTCAATCACATTGAATTTCTGCACTTTTGAGAATAGACTGTGCTTCTCTAACATATTTTGTTCTGCAAGGTACGTCCTACCTCTGCACTTTTCACCTTTTCCGTGGTTACCGCCCTGGCCCATAACACCACCATTTCTTGCCTGGCTAGTCTAATGGCTTCTTATCTGGGCTTGTTGCTTCTACTTTGCCCCATAAAGCAGCCAAAGAGATGCTTTTAAAATGTAAATCAGACTGTGTTGCTCCCTTGCTGAAAATCCTTCAATAGCTTCTCATCGCATTTAAAATAAAATCCAACCAGCTGACCACAATGAAGGAAGCCTTACTGATGCATTTAACTGGCCTGCTCTTAGACCTCATCTCGCCTCTGCTTTCTGCGTTCTCCCTCTACTCCAGCCACAGGGGCCTTCTCCCTAGTCCTCAGCCACACGACTTGCCTACTGCCACCTGCTGTGCCGCCAGCTGGAGCCCTCTGTCTCCAGATACCTGCAGGGCTCTTACCTTAACCTCAGCTCTCTAGTCAAATAGCATCTCCCTAGAGAGATCCTCCCTGGCCACCCCCATATTCTTATACCTCCCCCCATTCCTTTCTGGCCCCATATGTTATTTTACTGTCCTTTTAAAAGTTTTCACAATCTGACATTGTAATAGTATATAAGAAGTCATCGGACAATTAAGTTTGTGAACTTTCCACTATGTAAGCTAAGGGCAGANTATAAGTTGAGATGACATTTTCTCTAAGTGAGATTTGAAATATTCGTATGGCTGTGAAGGATTTAAAAATTAGGCTTTATACTGATTGCTCTTCAATCGTTCCATCAACAAAAAGGCAAGCTGGGGGAGTGTACTGAGTTTCCTTAACCTCAAATTAATGAAGCACATCAGAGATTTTTCTTTTTCACAACAGAATCTTTGAAAAATTATAATCATGATATGTGTGCATTCAAAATCATCATTAACGTCATCATCATCAACACCAAAAAATAACTTTTGTCATATTTTTCCATGCACACTTGTCTACGCGCATGAACTAAACAGGCCCCTGATTTTCCCCACCAGCACCTTTGGGATTTTTTAGGTTCTTTGTTTCATAAGTCTCCCTTCATTCTTTCTGGGTTCCCACTCACCTCAGTATTGTTTTCTGGTTCCTTAAATGAGTTCTGTGTGCCTCTTACCATCCCTCTGTGTCCCGCAACAGATAAGGCTAAGCCACTCTGTGCCCCATATATTGTACTAAATGTGGAACCGTGTTCAGTTTCAGTCTACATATGGGCCAAGCAGTTTTATGAACCTACTTATGTTCATGTGGTGTATTGCTGCCAGCCCACCTGGAAATGATCTGCTATCCTGATATATATATGTATATATATTATCCTTTCCCACATGCGGCATATGCACACATGCTCACATACCTTGTAAGCACACTTAATTCTAGTCTCTAGGAAAACCCTTAATTAGTGGAAATATAGATGTGTTATAAAGATTGCATGTATTGATTACATATGGACATGTACATTCTTATAAATGAAGTCACAATTGTATGATCTAACAGCATCCCTTATAGTCAGTCAAGTGACAGAGCCCCTCTCCTCCCCTTTTCTTTCCTGAGTTTGCTGTTCAAGACCCAGTTGGCTCTGTTTCTAGTTGCAATCTGCCCAAAACCATTTTACCTGAAACATTTCTTATGTATAAATTGATAAAGACAATGTGTTATTCCCCCATATAAAATCCTGTTATATTTTAACACAGGCTTTCATAAAAAAACAAAAAAACAAAAACTTTAAACACAAAGGAGTGTCATTAATGGTGGGGATCTTAGGTATCATTTCAACCCTCATCTCTCTCCCCTCTCCAGTGAGGCCATGTGTCTGATCTTCCCCTGCCCCATATGACAGTTNAAAAAAAAAGGAAGGGAGAATAAGGAATATAAGAACACATCTAAATATATTTTGACCATATAAAATATTAAACAATATTTGATTTGTGGGTATAGAAGGAAACTAGAAATTTGAGAAATAGAGCAATTGTAAATGTGCTCTGGGAGGCGTTACAGGAAATAAAGCATTTTAAGGCCCCTATTTGCGGGGGAGAAAGTAAAGGTTTATTAACTTCAGGACTTATATATACATGTCCAAATCGTAAGGGTAACTATTAAAATAATATAATACAAAGCATAACTTCCAAACAGTAAAGGAGAAGAAAATTAAAAATGTTAATCACTTCCTACAGAGCAAGAAGGGATGGGGGTAGGGGGACAAAAAACAGAAAAAACAAGACATATAAAAGGTTCAATAATACTAGTAACCAAGTCTTATATAGTATTTTATATTTGCTGATGTGTGAGACATCTTTAAATATACCAATTAATTTAATACTAAAAACATACTGTTATCCCATTTTACAAATACAAACCTTAGGCAGAGAGACATTAAATGATTGTCCAAGAAAGGAGGCAAGATTTAATCCAGACAGTCTGCCTCAAGGGTCAGTGCTTTTAAATACCATCAACACATATAGTTTAGAAATATATATCATTATATCAAAAATTTAAATAAACATGCTGAAATTTCTAGTATTTTAGCAAAGATTTTCTTACAGGCTTGGAGAAAACAATTCATCTGTTTAGAAGAGACTTGTCTTAAACAACGTAAGATCCATGTTATTGCACATATCAATATTTGGTTTCCTTTTACTGTTAAATGCGGTAGTCTCCCCCTTATCTGTGATTTTGCTTTATGCAGCTTCAGTTAGCCGTGGTCAACCATAGCCTGAAAATATGAAATGAAAAATTCCAGAAAGGAATAATTCATAGGTTTTAAATTGTTCACCGTTTAAGTAGTATAATAAAATCTCCTACAATCCTGCCCAGGATGTGACTCATCCCTTTGACCAGAGTCTCCACGCTATTGACATCCCCTGCCCCTTAGTCCCCTAGTAGCTGTCTGGGTGATCAGATGACTGTCCAGGTATCGCTGTGTTGGCATTCAAGTCACCCTTATTTTACTTAACAATGGCTCCAAAGCACAAGAGTAGTGATGCTATTATATCGGACATGTCAAAAAGAAGCTGAAAAGTTTTCCTTTAAGTGAAAAGGTGTGTATGCATATGGAAAAAATGACTATGTGTGTGTGTGTGTGTGTGTGTGTGTGTGTGTGTATGGTGTACTGGGGGTGCCAAAAAAATGTACACAAGTGACGACTTTGGTCAACGTTGCTCAAGCAGTAGTTTGCTGTAATCAGAAGTGTCTGGACACTGATGGTAACTACTTTGAGCACCTCTTGTAATTACAGAAGTCAAATGTGATGTGTAGTCATCTTTTGTTTTTGGTATATAGTGAGTATTACAATTTTAATAGTTTTTTTCTTTCTTAAAATGTGTATACATTTTTTGGCACCCTTGGTGTATATGATATCATATATACATATATATATATATATATATATATATATATGTATATATAAAGGGGTTTGGTGCTATCCCTGGTTTCAGGCATCCAGTGGGGGTCTTAAAATGTATTTTCTGCTGATAACGGAGGCTATACTGCATTTCATTGTGTGCATAGACTGTGATTTGTTTTCCATGCCCTTGATTTGGTAGCCATCGAATGGTCTCCTATCTGGGCTGTTATGAATACAACTGCTGTGAATATTTCTGTACAAATGCTCCTTGACTTATGATAGGGTTATTTCCCAATAAAGCCATTGTAATTGAAAATACTGTTAAGTCGAAAATGCATTTAATACTACACTGTAGAGTACTGGTTGTTGACCTGTGTGGTCGAGTGTCTGACTGGGAGCTGCAGCTCATTGCCATTGCCCAGTACCATGAGAAGGCATCGTACGGCCTATCTCTAGCTTGGAAAAAGATAAATATTCAAAATTCATAGTACTGCATGCAGATCACTTTCGCACCATGGTAAAATCTAAAAATCATAAGTCGAACTGTTGTAAGTCAGGGACCATCTGTGTAAGTATTTTTGTGGACATATGTTTTCATTTCTTTTGGGTAAATACTTAAGAGTAAGAAACTGCTAAACAGTTCTCCAAAGTGCTCATACCATTGAAGAAATTCATCAGCAGGACATACGAATGCTGATTGCTGCACATCCTTGCCAAATCTTCTTATTTTAGGATTTTTTCTTCAGTCAATTTAGTGTGTGTATTGATGTATTATTCTGCGTTTCTCTGATGACTAATAATGTCAAGCAGCTTATCATCTGCTTGTGGCTCATATATCATGAAGTGTCTCAATCTTTTGCCTATTCAAAATTTTTCTTTTTCTCCTTATTACTATTATTATTATTATTATTATTATTATTATTATTATTATTATTATTTAGTTGTAAAATGCTCTATACCTTTCGGATGCAAGCCCTTTGTAAGATCTATGTATTGCAAACATCTCTTTCATTGGGTGGTTTGATTTTTCATTTCTTAAGTGATTTTCAGTAAAGCATATATATCAGATTTTTCTCTGCACATAAGGAACCTAGAAAAAGCCTATTATAACAAAAGAGTAAATTTAACAAGATACAATTAAGAGATTATAATACCAATATACAAAAATAGTTTATGTGTACTAGTAATAAATAATCAGGTTTTAACTATACCTTGTGTAAGGCATACACAATTATAATATTTACAGATAAATTCAACAAAAGTTATGAAAAAATACTCAAACTGGAAACTCTATAAACATTGCTGAGGGAAATTAAAGTTCTAAATAGATGGTGAGGTATACCCTTATTCATGGATTGGAAAATTCAACATTTTTAAGAAGTTAATTTTCCTCAAATTGATCTATAGATTCAATGCAATTCCAATAAAATAACGGGGATTTTTGTGGAAATTGGCAAGGTGAGTCTAATATTTAAATGAGAATGCAAATAACCACAGAATAATTAACATCATATTTTCTAAAAAACATAAAAAACTAAGAATTCCACGTCATTTAATTTATTTATGAAAATTCCATTCAGTATATCTACTGTGGAACTATATTCTTTGATTAAAATTATTATAGAAACTGTTTTCCAGAAATTCTATGGAGTTATGTTCTTTAACAGGTGAAACACTAACTTGCATAGAAGTTCAAGCAGCTGGTAACTGATAATTGCCCAAGTTATGGATGATTTTGCTGAAGCCAAATCACAGCAGTAAAGTTACACTTTTTCTAAACTTTAAAATTTTGATTCACATAATTTGGTATCAGTTTGCTTTCAATTTTGACTTTAGATTCTGCTTAATAATATTTTTAACAAAACAATGCAATTTTACTATAAAAATTTATATATAGCTTTGTAAAGCCAAATAAGAGCTTTCTGTTGTACACGGAGGAGCCCACGATGGGCTACCTGGGGTCCATATTTACTTGCGGATGGGACCCGTGGATGATTTAGAAGGGAGGGAAAAGAGATTAGAAGCAATGAGTGCTTTTCCTGTGCTCAATATCATTGATCAAAGAATCTGTCTATGCCCATATAACAGGCCTGAAAAAACAGTATAGTTTTATTAGTGGAACTTTTCAGAATCAATAACTTTTCTAATGAATATAAAAGCTGGGTGCCTTGCAGTCCAAATTCATGCCATTGGATTGCTTATTGTAATCAAGCACTGGCATTAACATTCTGATGTGATAAGTGTTTGGTAATTTAGTCCTCAACTGCTTCTGGCATGTCAACCCTTTGTTGGCATATAAAGCAGAAATTTCTCCTGTAGTAAAAAGTAATTTATTGACTTTTTTTTTAATCACCTGCAATGAATAGGCTATTGGCTTCGCAAGCCCTTCTATCCAAATGCTGCTGGACAGAAATTGGCTCGCAACAACCTTAGCAAATTGAAATTCAATTCAGATCAATAGGACGTTTTATTCAATTTGGTTCTGGAGTGGAAATAATCATCACATTTTATAAGCATGTCTAATTTCAATTTTCATATTATCTATTTATTCTGTATAATCAAGCCTAACTGCTGGCCTTGTTCCTTTGAGTTGACAAATGGATTCACAGATGTACACTTAGCAGGTAACCATTTTGGAGGTGGTAGGGGAAGGTGGTGCCTAGANTATTAAAATGGTAATACTCAATATATGCTGATAACAAAAGATGCATAAAAGTCATGTGTATATAATTTTTTTTTGGCACCCCATTATATGAGTTTATTGCCTCTATCCTTCCTAACAATATACGCTGAGGGTATGGATTTGAATGTTTTTACTATTGTTTCCCCAATATTCAGAATAGGACCTGGCATATAATAAGCATTTGGTAAGTATTTGTTGAATGAAATAACTGAATTAGAGACTGAGAGGCCCTATTAATTCATACATTTAGAATATAATCATGTATTAATTAAAATAAATGAAATAATTAGTGAGAATTGTCTTGCCCAACATCATAATAATACATCTAAACCATGCTCAGATGAGAGGAATCCATTGCAAAACTGAATTTCAGGGAAAAGAATTAGCAGATTTACTCTCTAACTAATGATAACAAACTGGAAATATTTAAAGTATAATAAACTAATTAGCATTGTTAAATGCTAACAATTTTTTAAAAATATATCAATGTTTTCATTAGTGATATCTTTTAAAGACTGTCATATATTTTTCATAGACTACCTTCATAAACACAACCAGCTAAATATAAAACAATTAAGATGTGTTACATTTAAATGTTGACAGAAAGAAAAAGATTACTCTTTGCAAAGCCATTTTTGAAAAAGATGACTCCAGAGTTATTCTCATAAAAGAATAAATATTGTGTGGATAAAATATTATACAAAATGTATTAAAATAGGCTTTTTAAAAATAACTTAAGAAGCTACATTTTACATGCATGGATTTCAATAGATTTTTGTTCTTTAGAAAATAAAATCATCAAATTTCTGTGACTTCATTTAGTTTCAATAAAAATATTCTATTTCATGGAATTACATTTTATAAGTTCATTCATAGAATATTAGCTGATGATTGCTCCAGTTACAAACTGTACATATAAATTAAAATAGGCTTCAAATAAATCAGTGTTTTAAAAAACCATAAACTTCAATCATATATTAATTGTGTTATAAACTGAAGGTTTCATTTTGTGAAAACAAAGGTGTTGTTCCTCCTTAGAAAAATGAAATGGCCATCATTTCAGGGTGGTAACTTAATCTGTAAATCAGATTCTATTAAAGCACTGTGAAAATATTACGGTTTTTCACATTTAGTCAAGGTAAGTCAATGGATCTAAAATATCCTCTAATCGCAAATCAATAAAAATGCCTAAAAATTTATTCAGTGTATTCAAAAGTATCTTCCTGATGACCTCCTTTTCCTGAAGGACGATGCCAGCTTCAAGATCCAAAAATGAACACAGTACAGAACATGACTGAGAGCATGCAAGGTGCTTCTGAACAACTGCAAATGATGACGTTGATTACAGAACTACAAATGCAAGTGTTTGGAAGGTGTTCTCCAAGCAACCATTTGAGGTTCAGCTCACCTCCTACAATAGATATTCTCACTCATTGTTTAGTCAACAACTGTTAGTGGAAAAAACAAAACAAGAAACTATTTTTCTCCGAAGGAGAAGTTAGGTATTTGTAAATGTAGATGATTAAAAGTTTTTCTCCATAGTAACTAATCATATAGTTACCAATAATCAAATCTATTCCTTAGGGTCAATTGTAAAAACGAACTGCCTCAGGGATTGACTAGTTATTAAATGTGAAAGAGAAAATGGAATCTAGGGTGATTCTCACACTTATGGTTTGTATTTATAAATATGAGACTGAGCAAGCTAAATAGAAAAAAAAACAAAAACAATGGATTATAATTGTCAAATTTACATGAATATGCACTGATGTGTTATAATTCTTCTGTCTTTTAACAAAGCATTTAAATTACAAATGTTGATTTTAATATAATCTTTTTTCATGGTAATAAAATATCCAAATGATATCAAATCTAAATTAAATCTAATTCTAAAACCCAAATATGATATTAATTCAATTGTTTTCCAGAAGCCAAATTTTCTTTTATAATTTTTAATTAAAAATAAAAAGTATCTCAGGCATCACAGAGTACTAGTACTAGGAATTTTTCTATTAAGGTATCCAATATTAGAGAAGCATTCACATGCCACTTTGTAGTAAGTATACAACAAAAATATAAAGAAGTAAACACCTTACTTAGTACTATGTGTTCCCTTGATTTACTGAAAAAAAAAATACATGTATTGATTGACTGGTTGTGTATGTAATTATGTCATTGAATTAATAGAAAACTAAGGATCTCTGAGAAGCATCAGGGAAAGGAGATACAAGTAGGAAAAAGGGCAAAAAAAGGTAAAACAGGAAGAAGGTGATGGTGACAGCACAGAGGATTGACATAAATAACACAAACTAATACCGAAGCTATTTTGCACAGTTATTTTTTCAAAAAAGAGAACCAAAAAAAAGGCAAATGAAGAGAAACTGGGAGAGTTTACTTTTAAATGACCTTCAATAAAATAACTTCTGCTTCAAACAGAAGGAAAATGGTCCCAGAAGGAAGATCTGAAATCCATCAAGGAAGGGAGAATAGGGCCGGCCAAGTGGCACGTTGGTTAAGAGCTGGCTTGGGAC
>NW_017733534.1:35785-39769 GCF_001890085.2 Hipposideros armiger
AAGATTAAGTAGTTCTTGGATAAAATAGTCTATGATGGGCTATCAGCCATAAAGTGGTTAAATACACTGTGTCAGTTAGCTTTTTGCTGTGTAACAAACTATCCCAACCTCACTGGCTTAATACAACAGCCATTTATTCCTAAATAAATTCATTATTCAATGAACAGACAATTTGGACTAGACTATGCTGGGCAGTTCTTGTCTCAGGTAGGCTCATCAGTGCATCTCTGATAATCTTGGACACCTGGTGGGTCAGCTGAGAAAGTCTGGCCTCTCAAATATCTGGTGGATGATTAATTGTCACCCGGGTTGTTGGGGACAAATGTCTGTCATCCTCAAGAGGATTGGTCTGAGCTATTTGCTTAGTGGTTGCAGGCCTCTCAGAGCAGCAATAAACAAACCTGAATGTACAAGCAGTTTTCAAGGCTCTGCATGAATCACATTTGCTAATGTACCATTTTCAAAGCAATCAGATATCCAGTCCTAGAGTCTGCATGAAAGGGTAACTACCAAGTGCATGGATACAAGGAGGTGTGAAGAAATTGAAGCCATTGCTGCAATCAATCTACCACCTGCCTTGCCTAAAGACCTGGCCCGGGTCCCTGTTCTTTCCTCATTCCATCCTGCTTATCACTAACTGGATGCATCACTTTCTCATTTCTACTGAGCTGAGCTATGGTTTTGAAGACATAAACATCCTTTTGCCTAATCCTTGAAAGCAAGATAAAGTCAGGCCTTTCTGAAAATAAGGTATTTTAGTAGTGACCTGGCTATAATTTAAAAGTTTCAAAATATTCCCATTATATTAATTTTGGATTTTCAGCTTTTTTCTCTAAAGCTATTTATTCTAATTCCAAATTTGTGTTACTATCCATGATTTTCTAAGCTATCATAGAATACATTGTTAACACTCTAAAAAGCATTTTTTAAAGGGACTACCCTGTTTGAAATTGCCATTCCAAACTCTGTAATTCCTATCCTTCTGACCTTTTCCTATATCCTTCCAATAGCACACATCACCCTCTGAAATTCTCTATAATTCATTTTATGTGTTTATTGTCTGTTTTCCCCACATTGGGATGTACACTACTTATACATCACATGGGATGAAGACTGCCATCTGAGGATAGGTGCTCAATAAATGTTTTGGGAATTAATTGCATTGTTAAACTCTGCTAACACACCATACACAGCACAGTGAACTCAACATTCACCCTGAAGTTTAATTTGGATTGGATAGATAGAGTCAAGCTTGGCGACGCAAGTGCCCACACAGACAGCTGTCTTCTGGTAGGAGAGTCTTGCTCAATATTCTCTTCCCAAACAAATATAAAAACAGGTAATTATAAGAGCTCTAGAAAGCAAGGGAAATTCAAGGGGTGTGTGTGTGTGTGTGTGTGTGTGCATGCATGTGTGTGTGTGTATATACACAGATATTTACAAATGTCTTCTATAAATATGTTTTCTGCATATATAAACATATACAGTAATACCTTGGTTTGTGAGCACAACTCGTTCCGGAAACAAACTACTCGTATTGCAAGACATCGCTCGTTTACCACGTTAAAATGTGTTAGAAGTGCTTGCTCATCTTGCAGAACACTCGCAAACCACATTACTTGTAATCCAAGTTTTACTGTATGCAGAAAACATATTTTAGAAGAAATTAATTCATCTTATATTGTTTTATAGTTCACTTCTTCCTCCCATAAGGCCACACCCAGGAAATAGTATAGAAAAATAATTAAATGCCTAATCTGTTTGAAACAGATGAGATCCAATAATTTAGAGTCCTCATGTTTAGTTTCTAACAGCTTAGTATCCAGCCACTATTACAGAGCATAGTGACTTAATGCACAGATTCTAGATCCAAATAGCCTTGGATATAATCCCTGTTCCTCCAATTCGTAGTACGATCAGGGACACATTTGGGAAAAAAAAATGTATTCCCCAAGTTCATAAAATTGTTGTGAAGGTTGAATGAATACTTATATATGATGCGCTTAAAGCAGTGTCTACATGCATTCATAATGAAGGCTTAGAGGGCAAAGTAGATACTCCCTGTCCAGCCACAGAGCTCCTCCGTCTTAACTATGTGGCCCACCCACCTCTTATGGTACTGAAATCCTAAAGAGTAGATCCTCTTGATACAAGAGATACATAGTGTGGTTTAGGAACTGAAAGGAGTCAGCTGACTGGAACCTACCTATATATGTGTTCAAGTTTGGAGCTGGAGTAAGGGTAGACAGGAAGATAAAAAAACCAAGACTGATGAATCTACAGAAATAATATATAATATATAGAATGTCATTTAAATTTTATAAATTTTGACTTGTTTTTCAGAATCAGCTACTTAAAAAATATCTAATTTGGAAAGAAGAGTTCAATGTACTTACATATTTGTGTGTGTGTGTGTGTGTGTGTGTGTGTGTGTGTGTGTGTACTTCAGTTACACAGGCTGGTTTTGGAAGGGTGTAATCCTTCAAATGAAAAAAAAACTGATTAAGGCTAAAAACTTTGAATTCAGAGCATAATACAAAACATGACTTTACTTTTTCTCTCAAGAAGACTGCCTGCCCATAGAGTCTACCATGAATGATCATGAGGAGTCCAAAAATTCATTATTGATACTATTTTAATCAAATGTTTGCAAGTTATATGCTGCTTAAGTTTTCAGATTATATTTGCTTTAACAGAAATTAACTTTAACAAAAGCATTATGTGACTTGAAAGTTGACACTTTCGTTTCTTTTCTTAAAGACAATAAAATTGAATAGCAAGTTTCATTGAAAGAAAACATTGTTAAAATTGAGTTAACTATAAAAAATGGCAAGCCTCCTGAAATTAATATTATGGAGACTCACAAAGTCAGAAACAAGTCAATGTGCTGTGGTTACTAAACACATACAAATTATGAGGTACAATTTGTGTTTAGTTTCGTAATTCAAATTATGTTCAATTCCTTATTTGTCCTCACTCCTGGATAGAAACAACAAAGTAAATCACAAGTATAAGCTAAGTTTATTTTGCCAGCGATGTTTGGCAAACAATTGCTTTAGCGATTATTGTGGCTGATCAATTTAATTAGATGTTAGAGTCAATGAACCCCAGGCAAACGAGGTGAATTGCAACCATCTAAGCCTGACCCTTTATCCAAGGTGAAGAGACACTGAATTTGGGTGTTCATTGTTTTAACTTTCCATGATTCAAGAATACCATCAGAGGGCTTGCTTTTCTCTATTTAAAATCTATAGCTCTGCAGTGCCAACAGGATGTGAATGACATCTGAACCTTTTACAGATTTGGCTCTGCATGATTGGGTGTCTAATTCAAGTCCATTTGGAACTTTCTCTTTCAGAACTCTTCAGGGATAAATGCTACCCAGATATTTGCCAGTATGATTACATTGCGATTGTACAGAGAAACTGGAGCCTAGAAACATAATGGATGGACTCTAGCTACAACCTATCTGATGTAGGCACACAGTTCCAGATAGCACTAGGGTCAATAAGTCAGACTGATGAATGGGCGTGAGCAGCTCAGAAACAGTAGCAGTTCAACGACAATAAATCTTACACTATGGCCAACATCTAGCCAGGTCTTTTGAAGAAGACAGGGAGGCAAATATGTGTGGCACAGTGGCCACAACTATGAAAAATATAACTGTCTGGACTTGTCTGGACAGATAAGTTGGACAAGTCTTTCTGTGTACACTAGGTACAAGACTCCTAAAAGAAATCAGCAAAAACAGCACACACATCAAATCAAAACATGGAACACAGCAACTCTTCATTTTGGTAAAGACAATTTCGTTATCTTAAGTAAAAATATTTTCAAATTTTAAATGTATTTTTAAAAACATGGACATGCTCAAGATACATATAAGGATTTAATGAAAAAAAAATAGTATCAGATAATCTGATTCCAAAGAGCAGAATTTTCTCTGAGAAACTAAAAATCAAAAAAGAGTATTATTTTTAAAAA
>NW_017733534.1:46874-50743 GCF_001890085.2 Hipposideros armiger
TGATTAAAAAGGCAAATCTGATCACCTCGATCCTCCCTTTAGAAGCTGTAAACAGTTGAAATGTCCTTAAGGGTAGTGAAAAGACAATTGGGATATAGAAGAAAATATTAGAAACTTCACATATTTTTATGTTGTCCTAAAAAAACAAAATTAATTACTAATATCCAATACACAGTGACCACAGGATATGTATGAAATTTATAAATGCATATAGATATATTAGAGGTGACTGTTCAAAAAAGTCTTACTAAAATGGATGTATAATCAAAAATGTCTGGAGGCAACTAGCATCAAGGATAAAATTTCAGTTCCTTAGCATGGCATATAAAGCAAGCTCCGGCTTCAATTTCTTATTGCTCCACACTATGAGCTTCACAAGGTAGTAACACTGTTTTGTTTTGAGTTCCTCGATTATATATTGTGCTATTTTATGTTTCTTTATATATGATTACATTGCCTTATGTCAGAAATATTCTTTTCACTTGTCTTCATACATCGAACTCAATCTTCTTCAAAACTGCATTCAATGACCATCTCCTTCAGGAACACTCTCCTGAACTCTCATCACAGGCTGAGCTAAGAGCACTTCTGTGCTAACAGAGCACCCTTTGAATAGTTCTGTCATGACACATAGTCCATGCTATGAAAAATACTGTTTATGTGTTTATGTAGCTGTCTCTTCTACTCATTAGAAGCATTTTGGGGTCAAGCATCATATTTTTATTTATCTTTGAATTTCTAGGACTTAAGAGTATCAGTGAGAAGATTGGAGCCCAGTAAATGTTTATTGAACTATTATACACTACAGGGAGAGTAGTTAGGAATCTATCGTAACAGCTCAGCTGTGAAATATAAAGAAGAGAAGCAAAAACCTATTTGCCTTGACTCTTCAATTTTAAGGCACTATCAGTTGTAAAGGATCTAAGGTTTTACTCTATTTGTAATTTGACAAGTTACATTATTATTATTTCATGAATACTGATAGAAGACATAAACTCCTGGGTCAAAGACAAAGGGATTTATTATTCATGGCATAGGAGGCAGGATAAGTCTCATGTTCACCCCTATTCCCCATACTTCCCAAAATACCATGGGAGTGATATGGAGCAACTCAGGGGCATGCTACACATGCAGGGATTTCTTCATAGCTAAGGAACCCCAAGCTTAGGAAACCCTAATCTTTTATAATAGACTGCAAGCAAATTTGCTCACACTTTTCCCTGAAAGGCGGCATTATCTTAATTTTTCTGGACAGCAGGCAAATGTGCCTTCTCTCCTGGGGAGAGACGCTATGTTTAATTGCCAAAGCTGTTACCATACCAGTATCCTTGAAAGGACAGACCAAAACAAAAGTTGCTAGAGACTCTGCTCACATGACATACAGAAGTGTGAAAGACTCATGTAGAATTATCTCCCAAACATANTTTTTTTAATTTGAAAATGCTACTGGTAAATTTCGACTAGTGGTGGCACTAAAATTTTTAAACTTACATATTTTTGACCCAGGAAAATGGTGATAGTTTTCTGATACGGAAGATACAGAAATAGTGCATGCCCATTTTCTACTTCCCGTTATAAAGATCAATAAAGTGCTGGTAATATTTTCAGGATATTATAGAGAAAATACTCGATTAATTTAAGGGGTCGTTCTTATTACTCTGACGTAGATTCATGAAATTGGCAGTCAACTCTCAAGGTCTGTAAATGATAAATGACTCCCGTTCTAAATGGAGATCTTCCCTTCCAGGCCATCACACTCCTATCCTGTTCTTGGCTTATCGTGGTGGGTTAAATGTCAGTCCTTTTCTGTGGAGGGGGAAGGCTGTGATTAAAGAGTGCTTGCCTCCATATTAGAAACTGGCCTTGACCACTGCAGCCGCACGGTGAAGTATTTTATAAATAATTTATGAATCTCAGAGGCCTGGCTTGGGAAGATATTCACCTTTCCTCCGTCTGTGCACCACACCTCATTCATCAAAACCGAGACCAGCACATGCAGCTCTGCTTCAGGATGGGTAAAGCTAGCTATAAAATAAATAAATAAGTCTACCAGCATCGCTCTGCTGCTGTCCAAAGACCATTTGCGGTAATTCTGGGAGCAATCTATTTTGACCATGAACCTTGACCAACTATATCATAGAGAATAAAGGTTGAAATACCTTTTTATAAATGATAAATACTAATATAAAGGGAAAAATCGAAGCTGGTTTTAGATATTGGCAAAGCTGTCTTAAGATCTTTAATTAGGACAATGTAGCCCCAATGACTGCATTAAAAACTAATTTTTCAGAATGCTCTGTGTAACTTATGTGTTGCATGAGGTTTGGAAGTGGAATTTCTCTTATAGCAAATTGTCTCAAANGGCTCAAGCAGTCCTGAAGTCCCTTCTCAGTGTCCTAGGATAGTTTATTTCAGAGTAAATGTATGAAAGAAGTATTGAATTACAGTATACAATCTGAAAACATCCTGGCAAACTTCAACATCTACACAGATGATAAAATGGTGGCTATTTGTGGAGTGCATCTTATCTACCAGGAATGTAAGGACATTTCTCATTTAATCCTTTCAATAACCCTTGGAGATAGGATCCTTGTCCTACAGATAAAAAAGTAAAGAAAGTTTTCTACTTTCCCATGATTACACAGCTGGTGAGAGGTGGGACCCGTGTTTAAGCCTAAAGCAATCTAACTTCAAAAAAATATGCACTTGCTTCAACAATGCATGATCTCCCAAGAGATAATGGGTGGGAAAAAGTTGTACCAAGCGATATTTCCAACTAAAATTCCCACAGCACTTGGAATTAATATTTTAAAATCAAGCCAGAAAAATAATTATTCCTGTACGTTCAGACCTGCCATTCCCTTTCACCTTTAAAATAATTAGGAGACAGAGGGGCAGCACTCTTGATGGACTCATTGAAGCTCCCACCTGAAGGCTGCAGGGAGTGTTCTAATATGGCAGAAGTAGGTGCCATCAGGCTCAGAAAGACGTGGAAGTGCCTTCCGGATGGGCAGCTCAATGCAGAAAGGATATTAAAGGCTAGTTAGTGAGGGAGGACTTGGGGTTTTGTGACCAAAACAACTTACATTTGAATGACCCACACTGGACAAAATGTATCCAAATAGAGAGAAAGAGGAAGCATGATGTGAGGTTAATAACCTTAACTTGCGATGTCTCCAACAAGAAAAGTTGAACAGATAGAATGAAGATGACAATAGGGAAGATAGCACTGGTGGATAATACCCGAGGAAACTGTGGTTTTAAAATTGGATTTCATTAATTGAAAGCAATAAAATAAGGCAGTGAAACGAAAGCTTTAGGAGGAAAGAACAAACTAGCAATGAGTAAATCTAAAAATCCTACTACTGATACTAGACATTGAGTTTATCAGGTTAGGCAAAAAGCATATAATGTAACAACTGTACAAATTTATAACATTTATTTTCTTTGAAGGTGTCTGTTCTACACTATATCATCTGCACAATTGCATGTCTACCATTGGAAATATAAATGTTAGTTCTGTATTGATTTTGGGGGATAACAATATCCTCTAATTAAATGCAATGCGATAAGAAAAAATAAAACAAAAAAAAACTATAAAGGAAAAATAAAACTCAAAAAATACTATAAAACATACATGTATATACATATATACATATATATGTATGTATAGGTATATATACATATATATATATATATATATATATAGTTTTATTATGTTACTAAAATCCAAAGCATTAAAAATTGCATAATACCTCAAAAAGAACTCTAATATAAACTACATATAAAAATCTATAATATATGTAAATCTGCACTCAAGAAATTTCACAGCATAGATAATGATATTAACCAGAAGAAATTATGTTTAA
>NW_017733534.1:51379-55210 GCF_001890085.2 Hipposideros armiger
GTGCATATCATTCCTCACCATCATGAGGCTTACGCTTTCTTTCTTTTCTAGAAAGCTATTATTTTCTACTTGGTTCATGCTGTACTATAAATACTGCAAAAATAAAAGTGATACTATAGAAAGTGTTTGCCCAGTTGAAGCAAAGACGTTGAAAATAAAATGTGCTTTGCATTCTTGGTTTTCCCTCTTGTGTGAATGATGGTTATGGAAGTGTTAGAAAAAAGTCCATGCTCAGTACCGCAATAAAATGCAAATGATTGCCTTTACAAAAGAAAGGCACACTTACTGTGTAATTTTCTTTGTTTTGACAGTCTTTGGCGCCATTAAATTGATAGTTAGACCTAAAAGACCACTGTTGTTTAAAAATAGAACAGTCAAAATCCTTGTTCCTGACTGGTGGTCAAAGTACATTAGAAGACCAGGAAAAAGAGGAATTTTATATTTCAGAAATGGGCCTTTGTAGTTACTTTGCTTTACTACACAATATAAGAGTAGATATTTGTAAGTATTGCCTACAAAAAATGGCATTGCAGAGACTGTAACCCTTCTCAAACGCATACCACTGGGTCAATCTATTCCTTCTCTGAAGGAACCTGTGCAGCATCACTTACCTCATGAATGCTCTCCTGGAATCCACAGTTTCAGAGGAGTATTGCCCTGAATTCACAATGCCAGATATGTGAGGGGACTAGGACTTGAGACCTGGCACTGGAGCTCAGACAATTCCAAGCTATCACAAATAGAACACCCAGAGAAGAACAAAATGAAAAAGAAAAAGCAATGATGAAAACCACGAAGATCCAGAATCATAGTAAACTGACAGAGAGGACTAGAAGAGAAAATTGAGACCTTGGAGGATGTAAAGGAATCTTTGACCCATGAGTAAGACTTAAGGTAGATTTCTCTCTGGTAANTATGATTAATATCTGTAGGTTTTCTTTCTGTCCTCTATCCCATTACATAGTGCCTGGTACCTAAGTAGAAGCTTAAATATTTGGTGAATAATGAATAAATACATTAATTATAAAGTGAAACAAAATCTTCCTCCCTATAACCCAAATCAATTTGACATTTTAAACATGAATTAATTTTATAGTTAGAAAATAATTATTGATGTTTCTTCTCCCTTCAAGCCAAGTTATTCAATACCCATAACATTTGTACATGTATTTTCAGTTGTGAGGGCAGAGATCTTTGTGTCTCCCAAAATTCACAAACAAGAGGTTTCTCTTTTCCTCTTTCTTTTATTTATTTTTGGTGTGTATATTTAAACTGTAAAACCGGATTTTATTTATTCAAAATTGTATTCAAAATAGATACACCCTACATCAGAATTATGCTATCTATGATCAAACATTATGATTCTCCCACTTTTATATGTATCAAAATCACCTGAAATGACAAAATGTAAATCCCCAAGCTTCCAAAGATTCAGGTTTTGTTGATCTTAAGTGTCATTTATACTTTTAACAAGAATCTCACACGATTTTGAGTTGGCATTGTGTTTTTAAGATTGCAGACACATAAGGGGATTCAAGATTGCAGAAGAAACACTGTGCCTGTTCCTCCCAAGAACAAATTAAAATTACAACCAAATTATACAACAATCCACCTGGAAAACCATCTGAAGTCTGGCTGAAGTTTTATAACTAAGGATATAAAGAAGAAACCATGTCGAGACTGGTAAGGAGGGATGGAGATGAAGAACTGACTAACTAACCCCAAACGTCCGTGTGGAGGTTGAGAACAGGGAGGAATATCTTGGCTGTGGAGGTTCCCTTCAAAGGAGTGATGGACTCCAGCCCCACAGTGGCCTCCCCAGCCCAGAGTACTGGTGCCAGGAAGAGGAGCCCTCACAAGACCTGGCTGTGAAAAACAGTGAGGATTCTGACCATCTGTGTGGGACAGAAGGTGGAGACAAGCCCAGGTGTCCTCTTAAAGGGCCCGCACACAGATTCTCAATTCCAGGCACTCATCTTGGGCTCCAGCAGAGGGACAGCAGTAACTCCAGGGATGCCAGAGGCAGACGGGGTGCATACTGAGTTGTGTTGCTTTGGGTTGAAGGCTGGAGGGCAGTAGACATTTCCATGTGAAGAGGTCCTCCTCCTGTGCAGCCAGCAGTTGGGAGTCATCTTTTCTGTGTTGAGCCCNGAGACTGAGGGCAGCTGCAGTCCCAAGCATTCCTCTTAAAAGGCCCATGCATATACTTACTCGCTGACAGACTAATTTGCTCTGAGTTCCAGGGCTGGGACAGCAGCTCAAAATGTGTCAAGGACATACAGGGAAGAAATGAATTGTCTATTCAGGAAAAGGGCAGCTTTCTCCTAGACAGAAATGCTGAAAGAATCCATTGTTTGTTTGTTGAGACCTCATCCTTCCCAGTGTGCAGATGCAGGCAGCCACCATATCTGAGTGTCCATTGACCTGGCTAACACAGTTTGTCCACCCTGATGATTCCCTGAGATGCTGCATCACCCAAATTGTGGCACTACCCAAGCTACTTCCAATGGCTTCTCCATAAAAATGGCCTTTGGCTCATGCTGCAGAATTTCATAAAATGTCTCAAAGGTTCACAAAACCCCAACAAGCAGCATATGAACTCAACATGCCCTGTACCTCTTGCTAAGCAGCTCCAAGCCTGGCACTAGCAGCAGTTGGTCTTGCTTCACAGGATGGCCTTTCACAGGCACTTCCAAGTCCAGCATGGGTGGCTGCCATCTGTGGACTGCTTTATGGCTCATGCCTGGTTGCCCCAGGCAAGGCACGGTATGTAGCTAAACTTGGTCTGAGGTGAGGCCCCTTCCAGATGTCTCTGAGGCTGGCACACCCAGGGGCCAGCTTCAGAATAAGCTGGAAGATCACCCGGCTGCCTCCAAGGATGACATACTAAAATGGCAGGCTGAGAAGGAACCAGAGCCCTGTTAAAGTGAATCCTGATCTGTAGGGTCAGCCTCTACAAAAATAGCTCCTTCACTGTAGTCATGGCCAGTCCGTATAATAAATCAACTCAAGGGTACCCTCCCCATTGATGTGCAAACAGCAACCAAGGCTCAACTACAAAAGGAGGGCACACACTACCAACACAAAGAACACACTTGGAGCACCAGACTCTGGTGATCAAGGGGACTATGACACTGGGCCCGACAGAACCCTTACCGCATTTCCCTGAAAATAAGACTGGGTATTATATTAATTTTTGCTCCAAAAGATGCATGTATTCATTTATTTATGTACAAAAAAATCTACATTTATTCAAATACAGTCATTTCTGGCTGATGATCTTAACGGGCTTATTTTGGGGTAGGGCTAATATTATGAGCACCCTGAAAATCATGCTAAGGCTTTTTTTCTGGTTAGGTCTTATTTTTGGGGAAACACGGTACTACTCTACTAAGAGCAGGAGGCCTAGCAGCCCTGCCTAATACATAGAAACAAACACAGGGAAGCAGCCAAAATTCAGAGACAAAGAAACATGTCCCAAATGAAAGAACAGAAATAAGCTCCAGAAAAAATCTAAATAAAATGGAGACAAGCAATCTAACAGACTCAGAGTTCAAAACAATGGTTATAAGGATGCTCAGTGAAGTTACAGGAAGAGTAGATAAACTAAAAGTGAGAGCTTTAACAAAGAGATAGGAAACATAAAAATAGAGATATAAATAGTAATAAAAAAGAATCAGTCAGAAATGAAGAATATATAGAGGGAATCAACAGTAGATTAGATGAAGCAGAAGATGGAATCAGCAATTCAGAAGAAAAGATAGAAGATAACACCCAAACAGAACAGGGGGGGGGAATATATATATATATATATATATATATATATATATA
>NW_017733534.1:56420-57534 GCF_001890085.2 Hipposideros armiger
GATCTTAACGGGCTTATTTTGGGGTAGGGCTAATTTTATGAGCACCCTGAAAATCATGCTAAGGCTTATTTTCTGATTAGGTCTTATTTTTGGGGAAACATGGTACTACTCTACTAAGAGCAGGAGGCCTAGCAGCCCTGCCTAATACATAGAAACAAACACAGGGAAGCAGCCAAAATTCAGAGACAAAGAAACATGTCCTAAATGAAAGAACAGAAATAAGATCCAGAAAAAATCTAAATAAAATGGAGACAAGCAATCTAACAGACTCAGAGTTCAAAACAGTGGTTATAAGGATGCTCAATGAAGTTACAGGAAGAGTAGATAAACTAAAAGTGAGAGCTTTAACAAAGAGATAGGAAACATAAAAATAGAGATAGAAATAGTAATAAAAAAGAATCAGTCAGAAATGAAGAATATATAGAGGGAATCAACGGTAGATTAGATGAAGCAGAAGATGGAATCAGCAATTCAGAAGAAAAGATAGAAGATAATACCCAAACAGAACAGGGGGGGGAAAAAAAAAATATATATATATATATATATATATATATATATATATATATATATATATATATATATATATATATATATACCCAAAAAATGGAAATGGTTTATGCGGCCTCTGAGACAATATCAAGTATATCAACAATCTCATCATATGAGTACCAGAAGGAGAAGAGCAAGAGCAAGGAATTGAAAACCTATTTGAAGAAATAATGACTGAAAACTTGCTTAACTTGGTGAAGGAAATAGACATATAAGCCCAGGAAGCACAGAGAGTCCCAAACAAGATGAACTCAAACAGGCCAACACCAAGCCATATCATAATTAAAATGCAAAAGGTTAAAGACAAAGAGAAAATCTTAAAAGCAGCAAGAGAAAAGCAGTTAATTACCTACAAGGAAGCTCCCATAGACTGTCAGCTGATTTCTTAATAGAAACTTTGCAGGCCAGAAGGGATTGGCACAGATTCAAAGTGATAAAAAGCAAGGACCTACAACCACAATTACTCTATCCAGCAAAGCTATCCTTTAGAATGGAAGGACAGATAAAGAGCTTCCCAGACAAGAAAAAGCTAAACGAGTTCATCAACACCAAACCAGTATTATAG
>NW_017733535.1:0-2746 GCF_001890085.2 Hipposideros armiger
GACTATTTGTTTGAGTAGATTCTCTGTGTCCTTCTCCCCTCTTCTCCTTCTGGTATGCTTCTTATATTACTCTTTTTGATGGGGTCAGATAGTTATTGTAGAGTTATTTCATTTCTTTTAACTCTAAAGTCTCTCTCTTCTTCCATATGCATTATTTCCAGATTTCTGCCTTCAATGTCACTAATTTTTTCCTCCATCTGCTCAGTTTTATTTCCTAAGCTGGCTATTTCATTCTTTGTGTTTTACTGAGTTCTTCACCTCCAGAATTTCTATTTGGTTCTTTTTTAAAATTCCAATCTCTTTGGTAAAATATTCATTTTGTTCTTTGATTTTGTTTCTGGGTTCATTAAACTGCCTGTCTGAGTTTTCTTGCATCCTGTTGAGTTTTTTCAGAACTGCAATCTTGAATTCTCTCTCATTTAAGTCACATATTTCTGAGTCTTTAAGTCCATATTCTGGAGAGTTTTCATTTTCTTTCTGAGCTGCCTTTTACCTTGTTTTTTCATGGCAATTAATGATTTATTATTTCTCTTCCTGGGCATCTATAAGAGTGGATTCTGCAGCAGATTGATATGAAGAGTTATTTCTTTTGCTTTCCAGTAGGTGTCGATGTGGTGTTTTATTTTCTCTTCAGCTAATCTGGCTTCTAGAGTGAAAGGATGTTGCCTGGGAGATGGGCTTCTCCTCTGTGATCAGGTCACCTGGGTCTCTGAGCACTGCCCTCATGGGAGGATGTGGTGGGGGATGTGGTTCTGAGCCTCTGAAACCCCAATGCTGCCCAATCCAGAGCTTATGTGTCTCAGCAACCCTGGTTGCACCTACAGTGATCAACCCAGAAAGGTGGGCATGGGGTGGGCTGGGAGAGATAGCAGGTGAGTTTGTGGTTCCCAGCAATGGAGACTGCCAGCCTACAGCTGTCTCACTCCTATAGCTCCTTCTCTCTATCACAGGAATTAGCCACACTGTGTGTCTGCCATTCTGGGGATGTCTCTCCAGTTCTCAGGGCTGTAGANTTAATTTCTATATTATACTGACATGTTTGATAATACATGCTTTCAGTTTTGATTGCCTTTTTGATCAAGGCTTAATCAGAGATATATTTAAACATTTTTTTCCTCTTCATTTAAGTTCAAATTTCAGAATATATAAAAATATGAATTGATAAGCCCTCTCTTATCTCTGTTCCCTGTCACCATGTGAATTTTGTCACCTGTAAATTATATATTTATGTTCTTTGTCCTTCTTTTCCCCCTATAGAGGTATTAATATTTTTATATTTTATTATGTAAATGGAGGAACTCCTATAAAAGAACTTCCCAACTGGTATGTTACAGCAGCCTGGAATAATTTGAGCATGGCAAAATTTCTCTCTTCTCAATTGTCTGGTGTCCAGAACCACTTGAGCTCTTGGTGGAACCTCAAACAACCAGCCCATTTACTCAGGGGTGTGTGACATGGAAAAGTTAGAGAAATAAGTTTATTTTATTTTTTTGATGTACCAATAGAAATATTTTTTCAATTAAATTGATTGTGGTTACTAAATACATTGGTTACTAAAATTATATAGGTTTGAAGTGTACATTTTTATAATATGTCATCTATATATTGCATTGTGTTCAGCACCCAGAGTCATTTCTCCTTCTATCACCAATATTTGATCCCCTTTTTCCTCTTCTACCACCCCTCTCCGCCTCACCCTCTGTTAACAAATAAACTGTTGTCTGTGTCTATGAATATTTGTTTTTTTGTCTTGTTCCTTTGTTGCTTTCAGTTTTATATCCCATATAAGTGAAGTCATATGGTTTTTGGTTCTTGACTTTTTCTGTCTGGCTGATTTCACTTAGCATAATAATCTCAAGATCCATCCATGTTGTCACAAATGGCACTATTTCGTCTTTTCTTATGGCAGAATAGCATTCTATTGTACTGCTTCATTATTATTATTATTATTTAATGCAATCATCTATCAAAGAACACTTTGGTTGTTTCTATGTCTCGACCACAGTGAATAATGGTACAGTGGACATCAGGAACATAAATCTCTACGAATAAGTGTTTTCAGATTTGGGGGGGTAGATCCCCAGAAGAGGAAATGCTGGGTCATATGATAATTCTATTCTTAATATTTTGAGGAAACTCCATACTGTTTTCCATAGTGACTGTACCAATTTACATTCCCACAAACAGTGTATGAGGGTTCCTTTTTTTCCATAGCCTCTCCAACACTTCTTATTATTTGTCCTGTTGATGATAGCCTTTCTAACTGGTGTGAGTTGATATCTCATTGTGGTTTTGATTTGCATTTCCCTAATAGCTAGTGAAGTTGAATATTTTTTTATATATATGTTGGCCATTTGTATGTCTTCTTGGGAGAAGTATCTGTTCAGGTCCTCTGCCCAGTTTTGAATTGAATTGTTTGTTTTTTTGTTGTTGACTTATGCGAGTTCTTTATATTTTAGATATTGCTCCATATCAGAGACACTGTTTGCAAATATCTTCTTGCATTTGATTGGTTGCCTCTTTGTGTGTGTGTGTGTGTGTGTGTGTGTGTGTGTGTGTGTGTGTGTGTGTGTGGCTGGTTTTTTTGCTGTGTAGAAGCTTTTTAGTTTGATACAGTCCCATTCATTTATTTTTGCTTTTACTTCCCTTGCCTTCGAGGTCAAATTCATAAAATTATTTTTTAACCCAAGGCCCATAAGTTTAGTACCTATGCTTTCTTCTATGCAATTGGTTGTTTCAGGTTTTT
>NW_017733535.1:7571-17003 GCF_001890085.2 Hipposideros armiger
AATTATTTAATTTGTCTTTCTTATGCAGAAATTTAAAATTTTATGTGGTTGGCTCTATGAACCTTTTATAGCTTCTGGGGTTTGTGTGAAAGTTAGGAAAGTCTTTACCACTTGGAGATTATTTTAAAATCCTACCATGATTTCTTTCTAGTATTTTATATATTTTTTTATTTTGTTTTAAGATTTTAATCTTTTTGGAATTTATCCAGGTACCATATATGTGACATGGTATATAACTTTAATTCTCTAATAAAATATTCCAACATCTTCAATACTTTGAGTGTGTTTGTTAAATAAAAAAAGGTGAGAATGTATTTTGGCTTTTTTATAGACTTTCATCTCTGCTCTTTGGGCCTACTTGTTTATTCTTATGCCATTAGATCATTCTTAAAATTACTGAGGCTTTATAGTTGGTATGTAGACTTGTACTGTTTATCATTTCCTGTCATGATTTTCATGATAGTCATGCTTTTTCTTTTTCCATAGAAACTTTAGAATCTTTTCCCACCCTGCACAAAATGTTCTGTTAGTGTACTTATTTAGAGCATATTAAATTCATGATATAATTTATGGTGAATTAGAAGCCTTTTGTTTATTAATAGTTGCACATATACTTATTTTTTGTTTTTTTATTTTCTTAGGATCATTTTTATGCATACATTTTTATTTTCTTTGTCCAAGAAGTAGGTTGGTTTTTTAGTCTGTATAGGTCATATCTCTCAGAAGCATTTTGACTTTCAAAAAATTATTTATTTCTTACAATATTATTCTTGGATTATGTACCATTTCTATGGTTATTAGGAATCATTCTTACATTGTATGTTTGTTTACTTTGATTACATGGAAATATTGATGTGTATTAAGCTTTACAACATTATTTTTTTTCAATTATTTGTGCTACTTTCTTTGTTGATTCATTTATATCTGTGAGGCTTAAAATTATATCACTTGCCAATACAGATTATTTTCTTTGTCCCTTATTTTTTTTTAATGTTTCTAATTTATTTCTTTTGTCTAATTATTTTGGCAATTACTTTTAAAATGCTTATTGTGTGTGTGTGTGTGTGTGTGTGTGTGTTTGTGTGTGTGTGTATACACACACATATGAGCTGAGATACTTTTTATCATTAAGGATCTGTGTATCTACTGTATTCCTTTTTAAAAATAAACATAGATATTAAAGGTTTTTAATTGTCTTAAGCACTGATAGGACTTTTTGTATAATATTTTTTCTTAAATTTATTAATAGGTTGGGCTATTAATAGATTTGTTAATTTCAAATCATTCTTACCATCCTAGAATAGACGTAACTTGGTCAGGTTTTATTTTTATGTGCTTCTAGCTTCTTTAGTTAATTGTTATTATTTTATTCATTATTGAAAGTGAATTAATATTTTCAATTATATGCTCTTACATTTTTGGTAAATTTTTCTTATGAAGTTATTGTGGCCTGGTCCTATTATTTTTATTTTTTTGTTTATTTATTTATTTAATTAGGAAAGATTAAGTGACTCTACTAACTACCTTTTCTGCTACTTCTATGGGAATCAAAATGTCTTTATTTGTTTTGTTGGAGGCAGTTTTAATAAATCACATTTTCCTAGGGAGCCACCCATTATCTAATTTGTTGAGTGTCCTCTTATGACAAAATAAAATAATTCATTTTTAATGTAGTTTTATTTTAAAGAACCAAAATGCGAATTTCTTTATTACTTCTATGTATTTTCTTTTGTTTATTTTTAACCTTATTTTCTTTTTGTTGTGTTAATTCCATCCTTCTTCCCTTAAGTTTATTTTACCTTTTTCTCTAACTTTGTTAATTGGTTTTTTGTCCCATCACCCAATTTTATTTAAGTAAATATTCTTTTATTGTCAAGTTTATTCATACATTGATTATTCAGTTTTTTTTCTTTAAATGATATTCTGTTATGGATAAGGAAATCTATATATTAGCCTCCCTCCTTTTCCCTTTTTTTCATTAAATTTNGTGAAATGCTGGGACTCTCTGCCTCCATCTTATTCAAGTCTGCCTAGTTCTGAGGGCCCTCACTAATAGCTCCTGCTTTGTCTTGCATATGGACGTGCTAATCATTAGAGGGATTCTGCTTGCAGCTTGAGTTTCACAAAACAGCCCCTCCCATGTTCCCTTCTCCTGACATAAAAGAAGCCTAAACTCTGTTCTTTCTTAAGATTGATTTGAGGATTAGGGCTCCTGTCTTCTTGGCTGGCAACTTTTCAATCAATAAACCTTTCCTCACTCCAAACCCTGACATTTTGGGTTTTGGCCTTTTGATGCTTCAGGCACATGGACTTTGAACTGGTAACAACAATATCTTTGAAAAAAAGGACAAATTCTGAAGGAAACTTACAACTACAAATTATCTAAACTAACACAATGGTATGTAGAGAATCTAAATATTTTTCTCCATTTATTATAAATATTATTAAACATATAAAAATAAAAATAATTTATAGTGAGCACTCATGTAACCAATGCCTAGATTCTATTATTTCTATCTTACTATACTTGTTTTATCTCATAATTATCAAAACCTTCCTCTATCTAATCATCAATCCATCCTATTTTTTATGCATTTGAAACTAAATTCTAGACATCAATACAATTCTTCCTAATTAGAATGGGCTCTATTAACCAGAGTCCTATTTTTATATAAATATTTCTGTTGAGGTACAACTTGTATATAATGAATTATACAAATTTTTGAGTGAACATTCAGTGAGTTTTGACAAACATATATACCTATATGACACTAACCCACCAAGGTACAGAACATTACCTAATGGTCCCTTGTAGTCAACACTTGCTTCCTCCCAAAATAAACTCTTGATTTTCTACTATAATGTAACCTTGCCTGTTCTAGAAATTCATATAGATGGAACCATAGAGCATGTACTTATTAATGTAAATCTCCTGTCACATCCTAGTACAATGATCTTGAGATTCATGCATGTTGTATGTCTAAGTAGCTTATTCCTTTTTGTTGCTGAGTAGTGTTCTATTGTATGGATTTAAGACAGTTTCTTTACTTTTGTATTGATGAATAGCTGGGCTACTTTCAGTTTATTACTATTATGAATAAAGTTGATAAAGGCATCTTTAGGAATTTATTTCTAAAACATACTCAGAAATGAAAAGGACAAAGTATAGTTAAGACAGTTTTGAAGAAATGTAGGGTTTTAGAATTTATAGTATGGGGTTTCAAGGCCAACGGTAGACAAATAGGCCAAAGAAAGATAATAGAAAGCTGGAAACAATCACACACATATGTGTGTAGGACCTTAATTTATGACAAACATGGCACTATGAATCATAAGAAATCAAAACATGTCTACTATTAGAAGTAGGGTGTAATTTCTGCCACCAACATTAATACCCAGAGTAAAATTATTGATGTTACTCTAGTGTTCAATCATTAGTTGTATGTTTTTCCATAAAGACCATAGATGGAGGTTTTGGTGTAAAGAGTTCATTTTTTTTCTTCAAGGTAGTTAGCATATAAAGAATCGTTCTTTTTAAATGGAGGCTCCCTGGAGCTTTCACTGCAAAAGTCTATTAAGANGCGACTGATCTGCCTCACCCGGGAAGAGCGCAATGATAATGCCAACATGGGCCGGTGAAGCAACGTCCTCCACAACTAGACTGAAGAGCAAATCAACAGCAATTTGTCTGTTCCCCTTCCCCCTTCTCCAGCGCTGTTCTCCTCCCCCTATTCCCCAATTAAAAAAAAAAATTCATTGACTCTATTCCCTATGCTCCTTTGATTGTTTCAGCCTGAAAATAAGCAGAAACCAAAAATGTGTTATCCAACATATATAAAGGTCATTTATGTTTATGCTCATGGTGAAACAAATATGAGAATAATCTTCTTCCATAATTACTTTGTGTGATGAGTAGCCAAATTAAAAAATTGATTTATACCATCAAAACTTTTTAGTATTAATTTAAAAATCAAAGAAAAACATGTATGTAAAAATCTTTAAGTGCATTTTACTTTTAATGCAATTTTATATTTGGACCAACCTTACAATAATAAAAAAAATTGCATCATGATTACAACTAAAGATCATGAAGATAAATAAATTATGGCTATTCCCAGTATAAAGGTCTTTGGTCTTTCTCTTTATAAAATATTTCCCTTAATTTTTGAAGAATTTTGATTGCCTAAGAACTTGAAATGAACTAAAAGCTTCAGTACCACTTGTAATACCCACTTATTGTTTTGTAAATTATATAAAATATCTCAGGATATTTAAAATGACAATTATACACTTCATACATCATTAATAATTGTCTATTAGTGCTTTAACATTCACTGTGACCAGGGATCATTGCTGAAGGTGGAAGCACCCTATGGGGAAGCCCTGAAAACCATGGTACTGATTACCTTGATTAGTTTGCTACATGTTTTGAGTGTTGTTGTGTTTTTTTTAATACACATTGGATGAATTTGTCTAAATCAGAAAAACAACATTGTTTTTACATTAATCATTAATTATTATTATTTTTATATATAAAAAAATTGTAAGTCATTATCTAAAGAATTAAAAGTATGTGGTCTTGTTTAGTTAAAATAAAGTGGAGTCTATTTGTTTTAAGAGTAAGCCAATAATTTCATTTGTAATTTTCTTTTCTGCAGTGGCACAATGTTTTAAAGAGCTCCATTTTTTTTTTTCAGATTTTCATTATACATGACTTATGAAACAAAATCATTTAAATTTGCGTTTGTTTTTAAAAATCTTTCTAATATGGATCTAAGTAAAATTACATTTTCATTATTGTCATATAGTCAGAATATTACAATAATATATTCTAAAACAAATGTAGAAAATGAATTTGTTGATATTTTAATGGAATAAATTTAAATATTAAATTATCCATTTTTTTATCCTTATGGTTGTAGTCTTTTAGTTGAAGTAAAGGGTACACATAAACACACAGACACATACATAATGCATATCTTGTATATGTGTGTATATGCACACAACATAAATACATTTTACATTTATAGGTATATATCGTGTGTGCAAACACACACACATATTTACTTTTACTTTTTAGGGTATAAAATGTATGTTCTTTCTCCCTGAGTCAAAGAATCAAAATGTGTAAACATATCAGAACAATTCAATTTTTCTCCTGGCTACTGAAGAATGAAGATGGTGAATCATGATTAGTTTGACATTCTCCCTTTCTTTTTTATGAAGACAACCTTAATAGAAAGATCAGGAGCTAACAAAATGATTTCCAAACATAGAAGCAGCATAAAAACTCATTTTTACAGTGGAAACAGCATTTCCTGGGAGCCCTGAAATTGTCACAAACTCACTGTTTGACTTAAGGTATTTATAAAATCTGGACTTCATATTCTTTATTTGTGTAATCAAAGCATTGAAAAAGAGCAGTGGCATTCAGTATATTTTTAAACTTCAAAACACTATAATAAATATACTTAAGAATAAAAGACTAGGTGATACAAAAGGTGTGTGAAGTATTAGAAATGCTTACTTGAAAGAACTGGCAAACTAACCAGATAGTGAACAAATACTGGCCCACATTAGGAAGTGGACAGAAATCCGAAGTTATTAATTTCAAGTGGGACCATTTTTGCCTTTGAAGAACTGCAGATCTAGAAAACATGGATTAAGATTGGACACTACTTTTGACAGCCTGGAGGGTCTAGTAAAATACAAATTAAAATCTGTGAAATGCCATAATGAACTCTCATCACTTTGGAATGGAATACTAAAAACTTACATCCTAGGAATAAGGGGACACTTAAAAACAAAACAAATTTTTAAAAATGCTCAAATTGACAGGAGTCCATTTGTGAGTGATAGTGACACACAAAATTTTAACCCCTGACAAGGAGATTGCTTTGTGATTGTCTTTGAGCATCTGTGAAAAGCAAATGGGAATCTTCTTTAGAGGAAAACATACCAGACCTCAAATTATTTCTACACTATCTTAAAATAAATATCTGTCACACAATTAAGGGATCCAGGTATTGGAATTATTAGATAATTAACTTCAAAACAACTATGCTTTCTTTATTCAATGAGGACAAAAATAAGACAAATATTTCAAGAGAGAATTGGAAACTATTTAGTATTTGAAAAAATACTAAATAGAAATTCGAGAAGTTAATATATTAACTAAAATTCAGACATTAGTATGATTAACAGTAATTAAATGAAATAAACTAAAGTTAAATGAGCAAAGAATAACTAGAAATACATTTTATGTTTTAATATCAAGATGGAGTTCTTAATAACTCATGATGAAAGAAAAAAGCACAACTGAAATTTGAAATTATTTAAACTGATTGTTAATGGATATATAACATCTAAACACTTATGATATGAAAGTAAACAGAACATAGAGGGAGACTTATATTCTTAAATACATATATTTAAAATATAATATCAATGAACTAAATATATATATATATATATAGTTGAAAAAAGTAATGAAGTATAAGGCAATCATGTAATTTAAAAAATTAACAAAGCTACCTATAGCACTTTAAAAAGACTGAAACCGATGCAAAAGGAGAGGGCAATAATAATCAATGTTTGGTATTAAAAGGGACTTATCCAGCATATGTAAACAGTATATTAAAAGAATACTTAGATAAAACCAATGGCAATGTTACACAGTGAAATGCTGGGACTCTCTGCCTCCATCTTATTCAAGTCTGCCTAGTTCTGAGGGCCCTCACTAATAGCTCCTGCTTTGTCTTGCATATGGACGTGCTAATCATTAGAGGGATTCTGCTTGCAGCTTGAGTTTCACAAAACAGCCCCTCCCATGTTCCCTTCTCCTGACATAAAAGAAGCCTAAACTCTGTTCTTTCTTAAGATTGATTTGAGGATTAGGGCTCCTGTCTTCTTGGCTGGCAACTTTTCAATCAATAAACCTTTCCTCACTCCAAACCCTGACATTTTGGGTTTTGGCCTTTTGATGCTTCAGGCACATGGACTTTGAACTGGTAACAACAATATCTTTGAAAAAAAGGACAAATTCTGAAGGAAACTTACAACTACAAATTATCTAAACTAACACAATGGTATGTAGAGAATCTAAATATTTTTCTCCATTTATTATAAATATTATTAAACATATAAAAATAAAAANTAGCAACCCATAGGTAGATTTTGATGGCTAGGAGAAAAGGATGAAAAACTTTTGTTCACTATAAACTTCTCCATAGTGTGTTAAGTGAGCATTTCAACTGCATGTAAGAAGATGAAATTAATGTAGTAAGCAAGTTAAGGAGAAGCAAACACCAACACAACTGAATTGTGTGTCGATAGGTATCTAAGGTGGCTTAGAATTAAAAAAAAGTAAAGAAATGTTGATTGTGCGTGAAAATATGCAAATTATTCACTGTGGAAATTATTTCTGGGAAAGGATTATATTAACAAAAGAGTAAAATGAATTGGAAAATAGGAGTAGCAGATGTTATCTATTGTTTCCTACTTGTCAGAGGCACCCAGTCCTGAGTTCTCAACATTGTGATTTAAATTTGTTGCCCACATGTACTAGGCATCAGGTGTTTGAACTTAATCTCAATACTGGATAGAAAAGCTTCAAAAAAAAAAATAGTGACACTGTATTCTGGAAGCATTGCTACCTAAGTTTTAAATATTTGAGCACTGTGTTGTCAAATTCTTGTACCTGGCATGGTCAGCAATCAGATTCTCTAGGGAATTAAATATTACTGTCAACATCTTAGTCATATACATAATCAATATATATAACAGTTTTCAACAAATGAAAAATTATAAAAATGTTCTAACATTAAACACAATTCATATATATGTTTTAATATTTCATAAATTACTTCTGAGCTTTGCAATACCTTGAGGTTACCAATAGTAACTTTATTAACTATTTCATAGTAGATTTGTATCTTTTCTGCTTCTTTGTCCATTAAATAAATTTTTATTGTAATTTTTACTAGGAAACATGATCTGTGCCATATTTTAGATGTTATTGGCATAAAAAAATTAAATTTAGTAGGCCTCTGTCCCAAGAAATTTAAAGTTTAATCTTTCAGCCATTCAAATATTTTATTTTTATTTCCACAATACCCATGTTTTCTGTACCCTAGTAGGAATAGATCAGTTTTTTTTTAACCCACATATCTTTCTATACTATGTATAAAGTTAACTAGCAATATAACATTTTGAGAAATGTGTTCTGCTTCAATTAGAATGAATTGGATAAGAAGTATTCTCCTTTATTTAAAATTTAAAAAAAATTTAGTAGCATATATATATATATATATNTTTTTTTTTTCTTGCATATACCAAGTCACTTTGTCATTATTCATTTAGATGTCAAACAAACACATTACCAAGTTACTTGCATTTTATACATTTCTGTCATTTTGTAATTATCCATTTAGATTTATATATTTTACAAAGTCAATTGTTCACATTTGTTTCTTCTCTTTTCCAATTTCCCCATATTTAATATGCTGTTCTATTATATTTATTTTTTAAAGTCTTTTCTTAGATATTACTCTTAAAGAGAGTGCAGGCTGATACCTTCTCTCCTTACTTACATGTATGCAGACATCTGTTTTCATGGGGATAGATGGATGGTAACTTGATTAGTAGAATTATTGGGAATTAATGCCTTTCCCCAAGCACTTTATAAATGCTATTTCTTATGCTGTACCTGTCTAAGATTGGTGATTCCTATTAGGTGATTTCAAATATTTTGAAGGTGATTTCTTTTTTCTACCCAGCAACTCATCAGAATTCCTATTTATATTTTCAAGATTATAACCAAGGCTATATCATTTACTAATCTTTTCTGTTATAAACGTGGTGAAACCTTCAATCAGAAAGCTTCAGTATTTCATAATTATTTATTTTCTCTCTTTTCTCTTTTCTTTTCTTCCACTTCTAGTAATTTTATGCCAATCAGTGTTACTTTAAATTCTGATATTTTTCTTTGATCAGTTTGATATTACTTAACTACTAGAGTCATAAAATAATCCCATGGCAATATTTAATAGATATACTTAGTGGGAGAGATAAAGCAAAATGTATTTATACAATCTAACCCATATTAGGAAACTCCTAATGATTTAAATGTAGGAGGAAAAAAAGTACCATGTTTCCCCATGTATAAGATGCACCCTTTTTAAAAAAATTTGGGGTCTAAAAACTGGGTGTGTCTTATACAATGGTTGTAGATTTTTTTACTTGCATTTCCCGCTGAGGACGAGGCAATATATGAAGACAGTGATTCGTCATCAGACACAGATGAGGACAAGCTAATGGTTGGGAATTTTGACAGTGATGAGGAGTTGTATGAATTTTATAATCAATAAAACTTGAGTTTAATAATTTTATGTAGTACATTTTTTTCAAATTTCAGGCCCCCAAATTAAGGTG
>NW_017733535.1:22418-39650 GCF_001890085.2 Hipposideros armiger
GCTGGCGTGGACTCCGGGGTGGACTGGAATGCTGTGCGCCCTTGAACGGCAGATGTCCAGAAAGCCCTGGAGGCGTTAGAGCTGAATGTCCCACTGGCGCACCGGGAGGTGGCCGGCTGGGTGGCCTGGATGTTCCTAGCAGTCTTACGACATGCTAGCTGTGACATTCAGGAGTGAACCGGGCGCAGCACTTACATACAGCGCCAAGAGGCTGACTTAGAGCAACGTCTGGCGGTGGCTGAACACATGCTCCAAGGTTCCCCCAAGTTGGAGGTGCCCTCCTGGGGTAGTGGCCCACTGGGGCCAGTATGGCCCACCTGACTGGTGATGCGACAAAGGGTGGAAGTCAAGGAGCCTCTGGCTCCTGCTCCTGGGGGTGGAGCCACCAGACCACGGAAGTCCGTGAGACATATTTCCTACACCGCTTACACGACCATAGAGTTGTGAGAACTTGTGAAGTAGTGCAAGCAGCGCCTGGGTGAGTCAGTCCCCGCTTGATTGTTGCACTTGTGGGATAATGCGGGGGATAACACAGAGTTAAGCCCCACCGAGATGGTGCAGCTGGCCAGCGTCATCACAGTGCCCTCCCTGTGTAAGAAATGAATCAGGATCAATATATGAATGCAGGCGTACTGTGGGAGAATATAGAATGCTTCCAGTATAATACAAAGTCGGAGAACTATTCAAATGTTTGAATGGATAATGAGACAAAAAATAGAAAGTCTGAGAGAAAATACAGTTGGATTGCGAGTAACTTGGTTAGCAAGTGTTCCGCAAGATGAGCAAAGATTTCTAATACATTTTAACTTGGTAAATGAGCAATGTCTTGCAATTTGAGTAGTTTATTTCTAAAGCAAATTATGCTCACAAACCAAGGTATTATTGTAGTTTCAAATGTGAAGAAGTAGAGGAAAAGCAAGATGTTTCATGGTTAATGAAGAACTCTAAAGCACACAGAATCCACACCCCATAACTTCTATACTTTGTGCATCACCATGCTGTGGTGAGGCTATTCTTTAAAGGAAAGAAATGATAATAATTGTTAGCTATGAGAAAAGGTAAAACAATGATATTCACCTTGAGACAGCAATCAGTTACCTTGGAAAAGTTTTTCAAAACAGGCTTCTTGTATGCTTAGGAGGCTATTGGAGGGCAAGAAATTATAACTCTCTTGAGTAGCAAGCATGGTGTCATGATTTGCCTCTGCTAAAATTAGAAAATCTTTACACGTGCTATTGGCAATGGTGTTTCACAAATGTCAGCATCATGCTTTGTTTTCTAACTTTACCAATAATATCAATAATACTCTACTTGGTTTCAGACACTCTGAGGAATTCAAATACAAGCTACATTCTCAAGGGCCTCAGGCCCTGAAAAAAGACATCAAGTCTAAATAGGGAAAAACAGAAAGGTCAAAAGAAGCTTTAATAGAGCTTATAACTGAAATAAGAATAAATAAATAAATATGTGCATTTGGGCTTTATATTAAGTTTCTTCAACATCATATTATTATCATTTAACACATAAGGTTTTCTATGCCTATTGTTTTCATTATACTGGCACATGCATTTATGATTGATGGCTGGTCAGAATATCAGAAATATTCTTATATATCCCATAGATATGATCTCCTTGTTACTTTATGTAATCACATCCACCTCTTTCTATTCTGAATACTGAAAATTGTGCAGTTTTTTAGATACAAATAGAATATGTTTTCCAAATATTTAATGAGACTAATAGATATTCCATGATAAAAGGAATATCTATTTGCCTATTGTAACATAGTGTCCTGATATAATTGATAAACTTGAGAAATGTTAGTTTAAAAAATTAAATGAGTTTATGTATTTTAGGATTTCTCAGAAAACTTACTAATGATAATTGTAGCAAACTATTATTAGTAGAAGATACCCAGCTTAGGGCATAACGGGGATGGTAAAAAAACAAAACAAAAAAAACAAGATGTTTAAAAAGGTGGGAACTGGAGCTTTATAGGAACTTAAAGTCACAAATGTAGCAAAGGAGCAGATAAGGAGAGTCTGGAGCAATAGGCAGCAATCCAAATGTGTGGGGGTTTGTAAGTTATATATGTTATGGTTTTGTTGCTATTTGAAAGGAAATGGAAAGATTTTGAAAGATTCCAAGAGAGGAGTAAGTAGCCTGGGTGATAAAAGATGACTCGCAGCACTGTGGAATGGATTGAGGTGTGGAAGAAATAAAGGTGTGTGCAAGTCAAGAGAACTTACTAGTAGTTGAGGTGAGGTAAAAGAAATTTGGACTAGAGTGTTGGCTGTGGAAATTTAGACACATGACTATGACCAAGGAAGTTTTAATAATGGATTTGTTTTCAGTAGAAAAGTTATTTGGTGCTTACTATGGAACAGGAGCTGTTTTAGTCAGAGGAGATATGTCAGTGAACTAGGTAAATTAGGACTCTGCTCACTTAGAGTTTATATTCTACTAGCTCCAGAAAGAAAATATATATATATATATATATATATATATATATATATATATATATATATATATATACAAGTAAATAAGTAAATACAAATTGAATAAGTAATATAGCTTAATATAGTGATAATGACTCTGCAGGAAATACCAATACAAGTTTCTTTGGAAAAGAATAAAATATAATTCATTGAATTAAAAGTAAAGTTGTGGGCCGGCCGAGTGGCACATTGGTTAAGAGCTGGCTTGGGACGCCAGAGGTCCCTGGTTCAGATCCCACATATGACGGCCAGTGACACTGCCCACTACAGCTAAGATGCTGAACAACAGCTCAACTTGGAGCTGGGCTGCGGTGAGTCGCCGGCGACGGCGTAGGCTGCAACCCCTGCTGCAGTGGGTTGCCATGGGCTACCGTGTGTAGCCAGCAGCCAGTGTGAGCGGCCAGCAGCCGCCGTGAGCGGCGGTCCAGAAGCCGGCGACTGATCTGCCTTGCCCTGGAAGAGCGCAATGATGGTGCCAACTTGGGTCAGTGAAGCAACGTCCTCCACAACTAGACTGAAGAACAAAACGACAGCATCTTGTCTGTTCCTCTTCCCCTAATTCTCAGTGCTGTTCCCATCCCCCAATTCCCCAATAAAAATCTTAAAAAAAAAAAAAAGTAAAGTTGCTGAGACTAAAACCTAAATGGACAAGTTAAATAGCAAACTAGATTGCTGAAGGAAAAAAAAAAGTAAACGTGAAGCTATTATCTAGAATGAAACAATAAGAGAAAAAGAAAATTTTAAAAATGTATAGAAGAGAAATTGAGAGAAAAGGAAGAAATTTATGGTGATAAAGTTCAGAAAATGATTACCTTTCAGATGGGCATTAAACTTATGTGGCACAATGATGCTTCTGAAATACTGGAAAGATTCTATATCATGGGTGTGTAAAAATTTAATTTGTACTGAGAAATATTTTTATAATTTTCTCAATTTATTGTATGTAAACTACACCTCAAAAAGAAGCAAAAACAAAACAAAAGATAATAGAAAGAAAAATTTAAAAATATGTCTAACTAGAGTTTTACATGCAGGAAGTAAATGGATGCGAAGCAAAGAAAAAAGTAAATGAAACTTCCCAAAGATAGCATTTTGCTCATATTAGTTAATGTTTTAAAGATATCTTCAATAACTGTTTAGCACCATATAAAATGTTTATGTTATATAGTGTGAGTGATAACTGTAACACATGGGCCTCATGCTACATTTAGTATAAGGATATTAAACAGTGAAAAATATTCTAGTCATTCATTTAAAGCAAAGACCTCAAAAAGGGGAAACAAATGACTTACTAAAAAGGATGTTAGGATTTGATATGTAAAGGGAAAGAATGCTATAACTCCAATACTACTTTTAAAGTAATTGGCACCCTTTAGAGTAATGAAAATCATGATGTTTCTCTATATAAGACCATGTGATCAGTGTAAGAACACCTTTAGCCTGTATGTTCCAGAATGCTAATTGAATAAATAGTTATTACAACAAGAACATTCTTTTTTAAAAAATATGTCTGTTTATTTATTTATTGTTTTAAGATTTTATTGGGGTACTGAGGGAGGGGAACAGCATTGGGGAATCGGGGAAGGGGAACAGACAAGGTGCTGTCCTTTTATTCTTCAATCTAGTTGTGGAGGACGTCATTTCACTGGCTCATGTAGGTATTGTCATTGTGTTCTTTCCGAGTGAGGCAGATTGGTCGCTTGTCACTCATGGCAGCTCTTGACAGCTCATGCTGGCTGCCAGCCGCTCACAGTAGCTTATGGGATCCCACTGCAGCCTACGGCATCGCAGCGACTCAGGGCAGCCCCGCTCCAGGTCGAGCTGTAGAGGGCGCAGCATCACTGGCCCTCATGTGGCCTCCAAACTGGGGCCCTGATGCTCAGAGCTGGCATCCCAAGCCAATTCCTAACCAACGCGCACCACTTGGCCTGCCCAACAATAACATTCTTAACAAGTCTTCCAGATTTAGACTTTCAACCCTTCCCCATTATGGTTTTTTCTTCATCCTTCATTTTCATGCCTCCACAGTTTTCCTGTGATATCAAGTTGTATATTCAGTAGTGAATATTGTGAAAGTCATATCATTTTACAAGCAAAGTATAGCATGTGATACTGTACTGCACCTCCAGTATAATGCATAGCATTTTGCATAATTTGCATTACCAAGATGCCTATAACTGTTCCTTAACAACTTGATTTCTATTTACTCATGGGCAAAAATATTACTGAAGATTCTGTCACTGGTTAGTTTTTCCAGAAGATTCTGAATTAGAATTTCAGATGCAAAATGTAGATTAAGAAACAGCACCTGTGAAGAGAAGGATGGAGGACAGGAAGAAGTTAAGCCATGATACAAGCCCTGTGTAGTTTGACCAGCTCAGCAGGGAGCTGTGAAATGCGTATTGCCCATCAGGATGTCCTACATCAGACAGAAATGGCTGAGATGTTATACTCTGCCTCACCAGAGACTACAACTCAGAGTTGTGGGGAGGAAAATACAAAGCCTTCCAGTAGGTTTAGGGGATGGTTATAAATGGGACCATTCCTGTTCATACCTCTTATTACCAGATTTAAGCATTCTTCTTTTTGTTCTCTGATTTTCTGATTATATTGCATGCTGGACATGGCAAAACATGCTTCTTGAGTATTGTCTCTGATCTGGCACTTCATTTATGTCTTCCATAGGTGTGGCAATGATCTAACAGAGGAAGATTTTGGATTATTGAGTATCTGATACAAGTGTACCTTATATTCATGACCTAATACCCTGACTTTAAATGGGTCCTCTGGTGTGACATGATCTTATGTGAGATTTCATGTTGAAGGAGCAAACGCTTCCACAGGATATCCTATTGTTATCCTGACTGGGCTTTGCAGTCAGAGAAGGCCAACCCATAGATGGAATATGTTACAGTCTCTATGAGAATAAACTGCCATCACTTCATAATGAAAGAGTCCCAATGTAGTCTATTTAAACTACGTAGATGGTAAGCTTCTTTAAGGAATTGTGCCATATCAATGGCTTAGCACTGTTCACTGTTGCTGGCAGGTTGTACATTTGGAAGCAGCAGATGATTCAGTTTTGATAAGTATGGCTTCCTGACATTGGCTGTAGGTAGGCTCCATCTCTATCACTGCTGTCACTTTATTCATGTATCTGTTATGAAAATACTGGATTGCCCAATGAAAGAGGGCCTTACATCAACAGTCTAAATCATTTTTGCTTTTCCATGGTAATTACTTTCTGGTGGGCATTAGAAGGGTAATACAAAACTCTTTACTTTTTATGCTTACTCATGTATGTCCATACTCATGCCTTCATCTCAGCCTTCGTTGTCTCCCAATCCTTGAGAGGATTTCCTTTGCTAAAGCTTCCCATGGCCTAAGTGAGAGGTTCTCATCCCTAAGAGAGGTTGCAATATAACCTCTGTCCATTTTGGTTATCAACTGACTAATACGATAAGCACCCAAATCTATAAACTAAGTTGTTTTCATTGTCCTCTACCTTAAGTTGGTCATATGGGATTCTTCCATAAGCCACAGGCAGATAGCAAGGGAAGAAGGCTGCTGCAGAAGTGATGGATACATATTGCTTGCAACTCCTGGTTCTGATTATGCTTTTTTATGCTTTTATCACTTTATTTTAGGATCGATTATTGATGGGCCTTCATGACCACATGATTTGGTAGATCTGACAAGATTCAGCTCATGATAGCAATTTCAGCCACATGGTCATTTAGTGTCCAATGGTTAAGTCTTCCATACCTACCAAGGTCCAGAGGCATGACAAAAGTTATTTTTTAAAAAGGTGTACAATTTCCTGCTGGAGATTTCATGGCCTTGCTTCAGAAACTCAGAGCCTGTGTCATATGCTCATAATAAGTCATGTCAAAAACTACACATGAAGTCTTTTCCCCATTGCTACTACCAACTTTGAAAGATTTGCCAGGTTACATGCTGCAGTAATGGCGTGCTTGCGCCAGACCTTGGAACTTCTCCAGAGGCCTTTTGTGCTTTGAGATCTACTCAAAGCTGAAAGCCTTTTGCATCAGAGCGTATTCCTAGGTATAAATTTTTCTGTCTCCAGAACCTGAAGAAATTTACCAGGAACTGTGTTTCCTTCTTTGTGATAGGCAGGGCCAGGTGCAATAATGTGTCTTCTACTTTGGTGATTATGTTTGACATGCCCCAGACCACTAATCCCTTAAAAACTGTATGGATATGATAGACCCTTGGGGATTCCCAGGATTAATTGCCTAGTCTCTGGAGTATATGTGTCTTACAAAGATCTCCAGTCTGTGTGATTCTTGTTCAGCCTACACAATCAATACAGTGTCTTTAATGTAAGATCAATTTGATGTTCTGTGTGCTATTCAGACAATTTCAGGTTCCTTTGCACTATGTGATGACAGAGGTCAGGAAATTAACATAGCCTTGGGAAAAAAAAATGAAAATGTATATTGTTGTCTGTGATAGTCTCTAATATCAACTTGGCTGAACAACACTCTTTGTTTCCCTGCATCAGAGGGGTTTCCTGGGACATAGTGTTTTTCGTGCTAAAATTAGAAGAATTGGCCATCCTACATACCACCAGCCCTGGACTACAAAGGAGAGCCATCACTACACTTCTGAACTGAGCCTGATGATTCTTTACCAGAACATTTCTCATGGTGGGTAAATGATGAGGCCTCTGGTTCTTCCTGGGGGTAATAATTATCCAGTATTTTTCTGACCACACTTAGTATATCACTTGCAGCTTACCTCATTCCCTAGTTTTTCATCCTATCTTAGAGTGTTTACCATGATAATTCTGGCATTTCGATTAACTCAGTGAAATTTAACAACACTTTTTTTTCATGCATGTAAGAGACACGCTAGTAATGAATTAACACCATTTGCTGGGGATTTTGTCATGATGTTAAATACTGTCTCTTGGAAGAATGCCCCCAGGTCAAAAAATTATTTTCTACCCAGTTTTATGGTTGGCCCTCTGCCCTCCCACAAGAGGAGATAAGCTTCCTTGTGCCCAAACAGGATTCTAGCATTCACACCAGGCTTTCAGTTGCCTGTCACTCACCCTCAGTTCTTTATTGTCTTTCGGTAAACTATCAGCAGTGCCTAGCAATTGCCAACAAATTCCTCATCTTTATAGCCACTATATCCTCAATGCAGTTCTAATGTCTAACACATCGCATGGGGTAGTGAACTCTATTTCATAGGAATAGCTTTACAATTTCTATCCCACGGAATAACTTGAGAATTCATCTCTGGTGAAGTTTTAACAATTGGAATGCCACACTGTGCTGGTGGCTATCTGTGATTCATCTATCACCAATTATAGGGTCCTTACTGCCAGCCAGGTAGTGAATCATCCAACTCCAAAACTCATGACTTGCTTTTTTGAACAACTCCTGGTGCCAAATGTTGCAAGTTGAGTTAGTTGGAAGTAGATCATCAGATGGAGTTTAAGGCGTAAGATGGTTGTTAGGGATCAACACTGATGGAGGGGAGAAGGAAGAAACATTATTGGACAGAGGAAGAGATTAAACCATACTTCAAGCCCAATGAATTCTTGATTCATCCAATGAGGAGCCCATCAGATTGTCCTGAATTAAACCGAAATGTCTGGATACTTATGAGTCCTCTCAGTCCCTGGGTGTGGGCTAACCTGGCAATGAGCTCTCTGCTGCTAAAGAAGTCCCTGAAGTATCTCATAGCTGGAGGGTATGTGCTGACTGCATCCCTCTACTGTGAAGCAAGTCCTTCCTTGAAAAAAGGTCTGGAGGTGCATCTCCTTGTCTAGCACGTTTGCTGTTGGAGGCAAAGGAAGCACACATTTTAAAAGATAATTTTAACAAAATAAGGCACATATATCTGATATTAAGTCCTACCAAATTTAATGGCATTCTTCCAAGATAAAAAGAAAGGGAATTAACTTTTTTTTGCAGTTATATGTCATAAAAGCATGTTGTTGACATGTGCTTTAAAAACTTCTACATCTTTTCATCATGTAGCAATAATAGATGAATTATTTTTAAAAAGAAAAAAAAATCGATAAGACCACATTATAAAATAACTTGAACACCCTAGTGGGTCAGAAATAAAACAGAACTCAGCAAGGTAGGACTAATACCTGAGGCTGGTTGGATGGCAAGACCCGAGGCAGAAAAGAGTGGCCAGGGATTCATTTTCTGTGGCATAACTGGGAATTAACATGTCCCTTTTGAGATCGTGGTGACCAAAGTCAGTTTCACCTGTGAAACGGGGCTACAGCATAGAACTTTTGAAATTAGCTGAGGGCAGGCATTGCTTGGGGCTGCAATTTCTATCAAGCTGTCTACTTAGGCTGTCAAAAGAGAGCAGGCAGCCTCAAAGCCAGTAGTTGAGCCAAGTTACCTGCTTATCATTAATTATCATCTGTAATATCCCCAACATAACTGTGGGGTTGGGGCCCTGAGCATCTCTGTTTCCACAGTGGGGAATCCCACAGCTAACATGGAGTTAACAAGAAAGCCACTGGGCAGATACATGAGTGCAGGGTTTCTTCACCATCGCAGCCACTCTTAGTCATTCTCTAATTTGCTTTGAACCTCCCCATCTCCCTTTGTCCATTCTTCTTTTAGTTGTTTGAACCCACATTTTGAAAATACTTATCTCATAACCTTTAATAACCCAGTCAAAGCAATTTTCTATTTTTCATAGAGATTTTGTTTCTTTTTCAAATTTTTAATGTTCATACATCACTTTTGCCATCATTGAAAAAAATGTGTTCTGACTGTCCCATAACAAAACACACACAATAAAATCAGTTATGCAGCATCAGACTATTTCTTCTACTTGATACATAGTTTATCAAATTAATATCACCTAATGAATATGTTAAAAGTAAATGGCTTTCTTGCCTACCAATGAGATGCATAACTGATTCAATGTGAGAGAAGAAAGCATTAAACAAGGCAGCATTCCACCATCATCTGAGTTAGCAGAGACGATACATATGTTTTTGAAGGCAAGATGACTGATTAAGCTGAGACTGAGACTAATCTTTGACATGAATGAAACTCTCTAAAAGTTGTCTTTTTTTTTTTTTAAGCTGAGCCACGCTGCCACATGTTGGCAGCTCAGCGGCAGCTCAGCTTGGGCCGGGAATTGAACCGGCGACCCTGTTTCTCAGAGCTCGCACTCTTGAGCAAGCTCTTAATCAACTAAGCCACTCGGCTGGCCCCAAAGTTATCTTCTTAAGGAAAAAGACTGGAAGTCCTGGAATCACCTTTCCCTGATTTTCCTAAAAAGTCCTGCATACACTGAAAAAAATAAAATCAATTCCTGTGAAAGAAAACTATAATTTCCTAATACAGATACCACCATTTTCTAACTAGACTTTACTTATTTGTGCTTTGGTATTTTCAATAAATCTGAGTTAAAAATGATACTTTCTCCCATCTGCTCTCCTACTAAACAAATAATGCCTAAATTTTAAAGAATTATTTTTAGCAAGGCAAACAAATGTTCCTATGATTTGGGGACAAGTAGTACAGAAATTTCATGTCTACTCTAGTTTCCAAAATGGACTCCAGTTAAATGCACAAATCATTTGCTTTGTCTTTACAACATGCACAGTCATAACATAAAAGACTGTACTTATATTATTTTATATGCATAAGCAGAGTTTTAAAATTTTCCTAAGAGAATTGAAATTTGAAGATAAACATGTGCACATGTGGAGAAACCACATAAACACACACACACACACAATGAATATTAAGCATTTTTGGTGGGTTCAATACCCCAATTCTGTTCTTTTCAGGGGCTGAGATAGGTCCCACAAAACACTTTAACAGACACTGTGTTTAGAATTGATCTTAGATTAAATAGATTTTACTGTCACTTATCTGACAGAATTGTAGTGTGATCCTTTGACAGGTTGGTATAGAAAACTTGGGTCTCAGTGAACACTGTAATAAACTTTTCATTTTTTCTCTCTTAGCAGGTACATCACTGAACATATTTTTAGAGTCTGGAAAGTTTACTTCTAGTGCTCTTTCCTTATCAATCTTTCTCTCTTTTTGTCAGACTAATTCCCTTTTGCCTAACCTACTTTGACTCTTTTATCAGTCTCCCCAACTCCTGAGAATTATATCATATTCTATTGCTATATAGAAGAGTTCATAAACTGTTAGCTCCAAGCCTTATATAGCCCTGAGATGTTTTCGCCTGGTGCTTGTACTATAGAAACATACAACAACAACAAAAAAATCACAGATACAAATTGTTAAATCTAGATTTATAGTTTTTCGTAGAGGCAATTAGAAACTTTGGGACTGTTAATTCTTCCTTTCCACATGGCAATAATTGTTGAGGGCTGAATGGAAGCTGCCCCTCAAGAGAGGTTAGGTTCACAGCGGTTCCTCCAGCCTCTTTTGTATTATGCTTGGATTTAGGCTGTTTCTCTCATTTGCAATAGCAGCATGGCCCCTGTGGGCTTTTGAGTTTGTGACCCCTATTATATAACTTTCTCTCTCAACTGTCAACTAAGTCCAATTAACATGTTTATTGATAAGATAATATCTCCCACTGGTACATATTACTAAGAAATACTTGAAAGCCTTCAACACTTAAACTTTCAAAATCTTTTTTTTTTAAAGTGGTTAAATGGAGCATGTGTTTATAGAAGGTGTTTTCTCTGGACAGAATCTTTCCTGAAAATTTTTCAAACACAGGATGCCAATCTTAGTTTCACCATTTGGCCGTATGATCCTCTTACCTCACATTTTTGATCCTTCATACTCGTAAATATAAAGAAATTAGATACCGGTACTTAAGACATCCTTTCCCCAGCTCACTACCTCCACTTCCATGATAATTCTTTCTATTTCTTATTCTCCCTTAGTTTTAAAACTAAGATTTATTTTTTTCTGAAGGATATGTTGTGGCTCCATTTTTATTTAGACAGAGGTATGCATATCTCTATTATAACCATTATCACGTTGTGATGTTTGGGTTTTCATATATAATGTGGTTGGACTTAACTTTATGATATGCATGTAACAGTAAGAAGTATTTCATTTGTTTATTTCCTTAATTTGGTCTTTCAGCCAGATCATGTGATCTAAGGCCTCAACTTCCTTTCCACGGAGAAATTCAACACAACCTGTTAAAGAGGATCTTCTTCCTCTCTAAAGCTAGGAACAATTCTTCTTAGATCAAACACAGTTAAGTACAAGCCCTGTCCTCAGGCAGCAGTGGTCACTGCTGATATTCTCATTGAGGGAGTCTCTGATGTTCTTTGCCAAACTGGGGCAGGAGTGTCCTAAGTGAGGCTGGAAGCCTGATGCCGAAAATCCAGTCTCCCTTAACAATTCATTCAGCCTTCATTACCTGATAGGATATATAGGCCACTGCCAAGGAATTCCTGAAATCTCCCTCTCCTACTGCAGGAAAATCACTTGAAACTTTTTTTCTTCAGGTTGACACACATCATTCACTCCTAAACTTAGGCATTTTTGCATTGTAGGTTCTTTGCATTCCATCCGCTCTAGGACTCTGGGTAAAAATAAATATTAGATGCCTGCCAATTATTATTATGTTCCTTAAACATTGTTTGTTAACAACCTCCTGGGAGGAGAGAAAACAAAAACAAAACAAAGCTTTTAACAATCTTATAAGATGGAGGTGTTGTAGGATGAATTCAAAGATGGCCCTGCAATTTGATTCTCGCCCTTTATTGTAGACACTTGTGTAATTTCCTCCTCTTGAGCATCAGTGGGCCTGACCTAATCAGATGAGACCTTTTAAAAGAGAGTCTAGTGGTTAGAGACAGGGGAAACCATAGAGATTTTAAGATCCACCAAATGCTCTTCTGCGGACCTTAAATGAGCAAATTGCCATGTTGTGGAGAGGTCTAGGTGGCAGGCAACTGTAGGCAGCCTATGGCATCTGAGAGTGACCCTCATCTACAGTTAGCAAGAAAACAAGACTTCCATCCTGCAGCATCAAGGAAAAACATTCTGAAAACATCTAGTGAGCATGGAAATGGTACCTGAGCTACAGATGAGAACACAGCTTGGAGGACATTGGGTTTAGCCTTGTGAAATTCTGACCAGAAAACCCCTGCATCCAGATTCTGACCTGCAGAAATTATGAGAAAATATATTAATATTTTTTAAAGCCACTGAGGTGGTAATGTGATATGTATCATAGAAAACTAATGTGGAAATTTCTTATAAGAGCCAGGAAAAATGAGATTAATATCTCAAGGAGTTACTATAGTATTCATGAGTCTTTCTTACTTAATTGTACTTTTATTGAGGGTACAGATTTTGTCTTGGTTGTCTTTGTAGACTCAGTATTAGCCTAATATCTGGATGATAACAGGACATATAAATTTATGGATAAGATAAGCTAGCAAATATTATTATTTGAAGAGTTTTAATTATTAAAGAAAGAAAGAAATATTTGGGGATGATTTGAGAAAGTAGCAGAATTAAATATGAGACTTTTACCAGTGTATATTTTTAGTGAATTTATAAGTTTTAGCAAAAGAGATTGAAGCTGAATGTGTAAAAAGGCAAGTATGGTAAATTAACATGCACTTACTATGACTTCATCTCCACATAATGAGATATGGACAGTCTACTAATTGCCATTTTTGTTTTGGAAAGAACATGTGAGGGCATGGGAAGGCTTCTCTTTCTTAGACGCATTTATATATAATACAAAATAAAGTCACTTTAACCTTTAACAGCATGAAGAAACATACACAGATGCACACACATACATAAAATGAATTAACAGAAAACGAGTGTCCCTGAAAGTCTTCCATTTGAAGTAAGTAAGGTATGTGTGAACACGGAAGGCACAGGAGGCATTACAATGTAATATTATACAGCAACAAAATCTAATACAATTTGAGACTTCATACAGAGAGCAATCATATCAGGGTGCAGGAAGGTAATAGTTCTTCTTTACTAAGTTCTGGTAAGAGCACTGGGAATACAGTGCATGTTCAATCCTGGGGATCTCTGGGTTGAAAAAAAAAGAAAGAAAGAAATTCATCAGCTAGAAATATGTGAGAAAAGAGGAACTGAAAGTTGGGTGTTAGAAAAGTTGAAGCATTCTGGGAAAATACGAAAATAACTTATAGCATCTAATTGACCCAAATCATCGGGAGTAGGTGAAATTTTCTTCGGTTACATGGAGAGTGTAGTCACAGAGGACACTGAAGAAGTTACCAGGCCAGTGCATCCCAAAGGTTACCTTGAAAACAATTTCTTTAGGAATCTGAGTACACTCTGAAAAGCAATTCGACCTTAAAATTTTTCTCCCCAATGATCTTTCTTCTCACTTCCCACCCTTCATCATGTTATTTAAAATTTTGTACTGTCCAGGGCTTTGTCTTTTCTTTTTGTTAGAAACTGTCAGCTACTTTATATAAAAATGTTTCCAAGTTTTGTTGTTACTATTAACAACAATGGAAAGGTCGATTATCTTTCAAATTTCAGTAAAGTTAAAGATGCATCGATTCTTAATTAGCAGGTGATGAATTTTGTAATATGATTTATGCAAGTAAAATATAAATAATATTGGTGATTACACATTGAATGTATGCATATTTATGCATTTACACTTGCTATAGGGAAGTCTAGTATATATAAATATATATATATATATATTTCTAGTATAATCTGGTGTATATATACGTACATAATACATGCGAAAATGGCAGGATGCAGCTCCTTAATACTTACAAATTTCACAATCCTAAAATCCCACCTAAAACATTGTTACATTTGGATGCTCTTTGACCTTGTTTTCATAGCCATGGGTCTCTGACATCGCTGTTTGTCCTGTGGGTAGATTTCTTTTTTTCTGTACTTTAATTTTAACTTTTATTAGAATAACCCATCCATTGAATGGGTCTTCATCAGGATATTTTGTAAAATGCTTAAAAATACATTTAAAAAAATGTCAACTCTTTCCTTCATGCTGTTTGTGTTTAACACTCAGTGCACTTGTTTTATTTTCACACCCTTAATGAGTTCTGGGTTATGTCCCTTCTGAAAGAAGTAAGGCTGCTCAACAAAGACTCGCCCTGATGAGGACCTTTCAGGTTTCTGTGAGGTAGATTTCTTGCATTCCAGTCTACTGCCAGAGCAGTGTGTGCTGTGTGTCCGTGCCCCCATGGCTCCTCCCCCCGCCACGCCCTGTACAGCCTACTCTTTAAAAGAGGAAACCATTCAAAGATGTTACCTCCTTCCTTTGGGCCTTCAGAGCTATTTAGAGCTACCATTGTGTCTGTCGTAAGAAACGTGAGAGAAGTATATGAAATTCAATCACAGTCATTTAATAGCAGAAGGATTTGGCTGCCACAAGAGGGCTAAATGGTAACCCTCAAGTCCTCTCAGTGAGCAACTGTGTTTCTGTTCAATAAGCAGTTAAAGCCTTTTAAAATGGTATTTTCTTTGTAATAACTTGTTTTCTTTTAAGTCAGTTCATTTTTATTAAAAATATTTCAATAGCATAACTTAAGAGTAATATAACCATTATACTACACGTGCTTATGTTATTTTTACCAGTTGTATATAATGGTAAATACAGAGTTGCAGCTGAAATGAGTGAAGGCAGTTAGTACTTAATAAATCACATCATACTAGTTAATCTTTCTAATTGATTTTGCAGGTTTTCACAACCGATTGAAGGCATATGCATAGAAATGCTTTACTTTTTCTCATGAATTCTGCTACCTGTACAATGTCAAATCCTCCTTTGCTGTTGGGAAATGATTTACCTTAATGAAATTTGATTCATTTTTAAAGGTGACTTGGATCTGGAATTTAGAGCAGTCAATTCTATTTCAATCTGATATGCATCTTTTTAATCGTCTCTCTTATTCCAGCACAGATGAGACTCATGATTCTAGATTGAAGGTATGGGGTTGTTTATTCTATTTCAACTTCTTATGTCTTCCCAGGGCTACCCCCTTGTCTACTGGTGAAAGGAGAGGAAGAAAAAAAAGAAGATTCCACCTGCCACCATCCTTGGTGAGTAAGTTATCTTACAAATTAATAATAAACAGTGTTTATTTTATGAGTAATTACAAAGCTGTAAAGTCAGGATTGTTACCTCCTCCAACTGGTCCCAATGGTGACATAGTTGATGGCACAGCCTGTGGCTCTGTGTGGTGTGTTGAGGTTCTGGCAGGTCTTGCTTGTGAGCATCTCCCTAGACCTTGGCGGTTCCTTTAGAAATGTGAGTATATCATCTGTTTCCCACACGGTGACATCACACCATATTCCTCAGATGAGCCTGATCCCCACCAATTACATAGTCCCTCATCTCAACCATTTCCAGGCTTCTAATTCAGAGAACAGTAAGTATAAATATTGGGTTGTCGGAAAAGTCATGACGCATTTTTGCAATGAAAAACATAGAAAAAATATGTCATGACTTTTTCGATAACCCAATAGAATCCATTTTTCTTACCTCTTTAAGACAAGAAAATCAGAACAGCTATTTGTCTTCCCTCTGCCTCATCATAGCACACAGTCTTTTGTCTACATTGTTCTATATTAGGAGAGATACGATGCTGCAGACAAATAAACATCCAACTAGAGTGAGACGTTACTCCTGGATTTTGAAAGATAATCACAAATGTCAGAAGGTTTTCTTACAGTTCTCCTTCCTTGAGTTTGGAAGGGAGTATCAGTTGAGTGCCAGTTTCTTCCAAGTTCTTTATGGACAAGAGAAAATATGTTACACTTGTTTCAAAGGCATTATACTGTATTTTACCATGTACAATGTGCACTTTCTTGTCCAAATTTGTGAGAGAAAAATAAGGATGTGTGTTATACATGGGAGGTACTGTATCTGTATCTATATAAATGGTTTTAATTATTTTATTTATGCTTATGAATTAAAAGTGTAACTCTAGAAATCAATAATGATATCCATATGCATATTAATACCCCAGAATATGATAATCGGTTTTGTTGAACTTATGACGAATTTTCAGTAAAAGTGATTTTGGCCAACTATTCAACAAAATGAAACAAAGAGTGACGTATTGCTGTGCACAGAGTTAAGTGACTCTGACTTGATATGATGGGTGATGCTGACTTTATTATCACAGGATGAACAGCGTGACATTTCTCTTCGTACACTTTAGTTGGGAGCTAGCAATCTAGCTGACATTTTTACAAAAATTATTGGAAAATCTCTTGGAAATTAAAATGAAAGATTTTTTTCCCTGGAAATTTGGGCCAAAAACGTGGGTGCACATTATACATGGGAGCGTATTATACCCAGCAAAACACGGTAGTTCCCCTAGCATCAACCCTCCACCTCTTGAATTTTAGGAATCTTTACTAACAACATGACCATATCAAGAGATCTACTAAACATGCCCATACTGAGCAGCCTCCTCAACAGGAAGTTGAGATATTCAGCAACATGTCCAAATCATTCATGAGGTGGTGTGCATTCACAAATATCTAGTCCAAAGCATTTCTAACCCTATGTAATTATTTTGTGATTTTAAAAAACATATGATTTTATGGATTCCTATATGATACTAGAGATTGCTGGATTTCTAAAATCAATTTCTAGTCAAAATGTATTTATCATAAAAACATTGGTTATGAGGAAAATATCCAACTATGGAACAAAATTATCCACTAATATTAAAGTCAGTTTCTAACTTCTTAGTGATATCTCTGCTGCTATTTTTACTCATTTA
>NW_017733535.1:43470-45356 GCF_001890085.2 Hipposideros armiger
GTATATATGTTTGCATATGTATGTATATCAGTGTATACACCTACACATACAATTCTATAGATCGGTTTATTCAGAGTTTGGGAATAATTACACCTCAATACAATGAACACAATGATGTCATGGGAAAGAAGACCAGGGCTTTTTATAGAAATGGCTGATTGCAATGCTGGGCCAGGGAAATGACAAGAAGATAAGTCAGAAACATCTTGTTGTACCCCCAAACAAGAAAGTGTTTAAAGAATAAAGAAAACATATCCAAATGACACAAAAACCAGTTTTATTGGATTTCCTTTGGCCAAATTGGGATAACTTGAGCATCATAATAATAGTAATAACAGGTTGTTTTGCACTGAATAAACTGTTAAACCATGAGGTCATACAGATATAAATAAAGGAATTCATGGAATTCATAGATTGAGAGTTTCATTAGGAATGGGATATTTGTATAGATTTAAAATGTTGCCCCATAAAAGACATATCAATTACAAAGAAGTAAAATAGTAACTTTATATTGAAGAAGCTTGGCAGATAACACCTTAAGTGATCCCAGTGAACATCATCAATAATAAGACAAACTGACGACATGTATCACTTGATAGAGGCAATGAAAAAAATGTACCATCCCTCCTATGGTATTTCTGCTAACCATACATAACCTAAGTTTCATGAGAAAATATTAGACAAATCCAAGTAGAAGAACACCCTACAAGATAAATAAGTGATCTCTATAACCTTCAAAAGTATTAAGAAGATCAAGGAAAGGCTGAAGAAATAGTCCCAAATGAAGGAGACAGAAGAGACAAGACATTTAACTGCTGTGGATTCCACTGAAGGAAGCTTTTTTCNAATAAATTTCAAACACATTGACACCTATGTTAATATGTCCCATTGTAATCTTGGCTAGGTTATGTTTTAGATCCCATACGTTTTTATTGCTTCAGTATTATTTATCTCCTCTAGCCACATAGATTTCCTTCCTGTTTCTGGAACACATGAACTAATTTATGCCTTCACATTTTTGCTTTTCCTGTTTCTTTTTCTGAGAATGTTCTTCCCCGTTAAAATCTTCCATGGTGTACTCTCTTTCTTCATGTGGTGATGCGAAATGAATTGTGCCGCCTCCCCAACCCCATTCATATATTGAAGTCTTTAATTTAGTCCATTGTGAGTATATTTAGAGATTAGGTCTCTAGGAGGTAATTGAGGGTAAATAAGGTCATAAGGGTGGGGCTCTAATTTGATAGAACAGGTAATCTTATAAAAAGAAGAAGAGAGAGATATCTTTCTCTCTCTCTATGAGTAACCACCAAGGAAAGGATAGGTGAGTGCATAAGAAGATGATGTTCACCTAAAAGCCAAGAGAAGAGGTCTTGTAATAAAACTTAGCTTGATGGCACCTTGATCTTGGACTTCCCACACTCCAAAATTGTGAGATATAAACTTTTGTTGTTTTAGCTACCTAGTCTATAGTATTTGATTATGACAGCCCAAGTAGACTATGAAAGGTGGTGATTCAAATGCCATCTATTGAGAGAAAACTTGCTTGGGTGCTCATAGTCTCCAAGATGAACATCAAATATACTTCATCACTTGATCCTTATTCTTAGATTTTGATCTCATTTTATTTTCTCTATCATCTCATTATGTTGCATACTTCCAATGCTTGATACCACTTCCCTTTTTCTTTTGCTTCAGACTATGACTTGAGCTTTTCTGATCCATTCAACTTTAGCCCACCCATGGTAATTATCAACTCTGATCCACTCTAGCTCTCGGGGATGCTTCATTTTGGGGGCCTTCATGGGAACTACTTTTAATAGATGCTGCTGAGGTATCATGAGCAGGACTCAGATAACATAGGAATAAATTTTATATTTTGCCCCATG
>NW_017733535.1:50026-50857 GCF_001890085.2 Hipposideros armiger
TTTAGGATTTTTTAATGCAGCAATAGGTAACCGTTATGAATAGTTATTAATAATATATCATTGTTAATTTGATTTTCATTATTGTATTATGGTTGTGTAAGAAAATGCCCATTTTAAAAAAAACTGCACACAAATGTTTTGGAGCTTAATGGAATACTACGTTGGCCCCTGACTTAAAAAGAAATATTTATTTGTAATGTTTCCATTACACATTTTTTTATTAGTAAAATTTTTGTTAGTAAAAAAAGTTTGAAATAGAAAGTAACAATAAAATGTAAATTTTCCTTACTATTTGACCTTTTTCTGCTTGGAAATACTATTCCGTCTAAGTTTACTTTTGGTTATCTATCAAGAAAATAACATTTGTTTCTCCGGAAGCCTCAACGTTTTCCATGGGTTTAAGCAAGGGAGATCAAATATCAAAGTAGATGAAGGGAAATATGTGAACTCAATAGCTAGTCCTAATATCTATTTTCTCTTTATCTGGGTGAAACTTTGATGATGTGGAAAATACCTACCGGAATATATATCAATTATGTTTTCTGCAGAGATGCATTTCTTCATTAGTTTACCCATTAGATAATCAAGAATTAAGTGAGTCGAAATAAAGCTCTCTATAGGAGGTGGGAAGAGAGTATCATGACCTGCAAGGTGAATTTATTCCATTGTTACTTCAAAGCAGAAATTTAGAATTAATATTTGTCATTAGGCATTAATCTTCATAATAAATATTTGGAAAGTTTGTTTTCTGTAATTATGTTTTAATCCATGCATTTCGGTTCCTCCATGTGTAGATTTTTACATAAGCAAACACTTCTCTTAAAAGTTGTC
>NW_017733536.1:0-1586 GCF_001890085.2 Hipposideros armiger
AGGGTCCTGAGTTTTCCACCGACTCCTAATGCTCCTCTTGGCCCTGACGCCAGCCCTGGCACTGAACTTCTCCCTAAGCCTAATCCTACCCCTACCGCTGAATATAACCGTACAAAGGAGCTTTTCATAAACCCTAGCTGGAGACCCAAATCCTAATGTTAAAACGGATCTCCAACATCCTCCTAACCGAGTCGGTAAACCTGGCCCTCATCTGAAGCCTAAAACTCTACCTGAAACTACCCGTACCATGGGGCTCCTTGGAAACCTAGGCCATTTCCGAACCCTAGCCTAAAACCGTGACTAACACTACCCCTAGACTCGTATTTGACCCGCATTGTAAACTGATTTTCACCCTCACACAAAACCCTACCTTCACGCTGATCTAACCCTAACCTTCACGGTATTTCCCAACCTCACCCAAATACTGGGCCTATCGCTGATTCGAATGCAGTCCCAATCGCTCACCCTACCTGAAACCTAACTGTATAGCTGTTCATAGATTTATATGTCATTCCTCCCTAAACCTCTAGCATTCGGCCAACCTAACCCTTAATGGATCCCTAACTGGACCTCTCAACGTAATTCTGTCTCTAACTGCAAGTGACCCTACAGCTGGCCCTGAAACTGTTCTGGGCCCTCATCCAGACACTGGCCCTAACTCTAAAGCTAACGGTGCCACGAACCCTACTTTTCAATCTCTTTCCAAATGCAAAGCTATCCTTCATCCTCTCTGTCAACCCAGTCCTAACCCGGTCCATAGCCTAGACCTTACCTGTGTTTCCCACCCGAAACCTCACCCTGTCTCCTCGCCTAAATCTAACCCTCCACCTAACGTGAACTCAGCCCAGCACGAACACTTCCTGACTCAGCAGAAACTACCCGTGAACCCTGTCCCTAAGAACACCCCTAACTCTGCCCCTCATCCTGAAGCGAAAGTTGCACATGTCTCTAGACATGAACCTCACACTCTCCCTAGAAGAACATCTAGAGCTGTCCTTCACCTGCACTCTGCTTCTAAAGCTAACACTGGCCCTCTCTTAACCCGAATTATCACAGGGTCCTGGATTTTCCAGCAACTACTCATGCACCTCCTGGCCTCTCCCTCAACCGAGGGCTAACCCGGTGCATAGCCCTGACATTACCTGTGTTTCCCACACGAAAGCTCAGCCTGTTTCCTCGCTAAAACCTGATCCTCGACCTAATGTAAAGTCAGCCCATCACGAACACTTCCTTACTCAGCAGAAGCTTCCCTTGAACCCGCTTCCTACAAACACCCCGAACACTGCCACTCATCCCAATTCGAAAGCAGCACATGTCCCTAGACCTGAACTTAACACGCTCCCTAGAACCACACCTAGAGCTGTCCTTCACCTGAACCCTGGATCTATAGCTAACACTGGGCAGACTCCTAACCCGAATTCTCACAAGGTCCTGGATTTTCCAGCAACTCCTCATGCTCGTCCTGCCTCTCCCTCAACCGAGGCCTAACCCGGTTCATAGCCCTGAACTTTCCTGTGTTCCCACCAAGAAGCTCAGCCTGTTTCCTCGTCGAAACCTGACCCTCCACCTAACGTTACCTCAGACCA
>NW_017733536.1:5059-8539 GCF_001890085.2 Hipposideros armiger
CTGGCCTCTCCCTCAACCGAGGCCTAACCCGGTGCATAGCCCTGAACTTTCATGTGTTTCCCACCCGAAAGCTCAGCCTGTTTCCTCGCCGAAACCTGACCCTCAACCTAACGTTAACTCAGCCCACTTCGAACACTTCCTGACTCATCAGAAGCTTCCCTTGAACCCGCTTCCTACGAACACCCAGAACATTGCCCCTCAGCCCAAAGCGAAAGCTGCACATGTCCCTAGACCTGAACTTAACACTCTCCCTAGAGCCACACCTAGGGCTGTCCTTCACTTGAACCCAGGATCTAAAGCTAACACTGGCCTGACTCCTATCCCGAAGAATCACAGGGTCCTGGGTTTTCCAGCAACTCCCCATGCTCTTCCTGGCCCTGACGCCAGCCCTGGCACTGAACTGACCCTAAGCCTTACCCTGCGCCTACTCCTGAATATAACCGTATGCAGGAACTTTTCACAAACCCTAGGTGGAGACCCAAATCCTAATCCTAACACTGACCGCCCAACCTCCTCCTAACCGAGTCGGTAAACCTGACCCTCAACTGAACACTAATCTCTACCTGAAACTACCCCTACCACAGGCGCTCCTTGGAAATAAGTCCTCTGCCTGACCCTGGCCTAACACCGTCTCTAACACGAACCCTAGCCTCGTCTTTGACCCATATGTGAAACTGGTTTTCACCCTCACGCAAAATCCTACCTTCACGCTGATACTAACAGTAACCTCACGGTGTTTCCCAAACTCACCCTAAAACTGGGCCTCTGGCCAAACCTAACGCAGTCTCTACCGCTAACCTACCTGAAGCCTAACTCTAGAGCTGTTTAGAGACCTAAACCTACTCCTCCCTAAACCTCTAGCGTTCGCACAACGTAACCCTAATTGTGACCCTCAATGGGCCTCTCAACGTCATCCTGTCTCTAACTGCAAGTGACCCTGAAGCTGGCCCTCAACCGGTCTCAGGCCCTCATCCAAACACGGGCCGTGACTCTGAAGCGAGCGGTTCCCTGAACCCTACTTTCAATTTCTTTCCAACCGCAAAACTCTCCCTGAGCGTCTCCCGCAACCGAGGCTTAACACGGTGCATAGCCCTGACCTTACCTGTGTTTCCCACCTGAAAGGTCAGACTGTATCCTCGCCAAAAACTGACCCTCCCCCTAACGTTAACTCAGCACACCACGAACACTTCCTGACTCAGTAGCAGCTTCCCTTGGACCCGCTTCCTACGAACACCCAGAACACTGCCCCACAGCACATAGCTAAAACTGCACATGTCCCTAGACCTGAACTTAACACTGTCACTAGAACCACACCTAGAGCTGTCCTTCACCTGAACTCTGGATCTAAAGCTAACACTGGCCAGACCCGTAACCCGAATTTTCACAGGTTCCTGGGTTTTCCAGCAAGTCTTCATGAACCTCCTGGCCTCTCCCTCAACCGAGGCCTAACCCAGTGCATACACCTGACTTACTTGTGTTTGCCACCCGAAAGCTCACCCTGTTTCCTGGCCGAAACCTGACATTCCACCTAATGTTAACTCAGCCCACCACGAACACTTCCTGACTCAGCAGAAGCTTCCCTTGATCCCGCTTCCTACGAACTCCCAGAGCACTGCCCACAGCCCATAGCGAGAGCTGCACATGTCCCTAGACCTGAACTTAACACTCTCCTTAGAACCACACCCAGGGCTGTCCTTCACCTGAACCCTGGATCTAAAGCTAACACTGGCCTGACTCCTATCCCGAAGAATCACAGGGTCCTGGGTTTTCTAGCAACTCCCCATGCTCTTCCTGGCCCTGACGCCTGCCCTGGCACTGAACTGTTCCCTAAGCCTTACCCTGCCCCTACTCCTGAATATGACCGTATGCAGGAAATTTTCACAAACCCTAGCTGGAAACCCAAATCCTAATCCAAACACTGACCGCCCAACCTCCTCCTAACCGAGTCCGTAACACTGGCCCTCACCTGAACGTTAATCTCTACCTGAAACTACCACTACCACAGGCGCTCCTTGGAAATAAGGCCCTGCCTGACCCTGGCCGAACACCGTCTCTAACACGACCCCTAACCTCGTCTTTGACCCATATGCGAATCTGGTTTTCACCCTCACGCAAAACTCTACCTTCACGCTGATACTAACACTAACCTCATGGTGTTTCCCAAGAGCACCCTAAAACAGGGCCTATGGCCGAACCTAACACAGTCCCTACCGATACCCTACCTGAAGCCTAACTGTAGAGCTGTTCAGAGACCTAACCCTGACTCCTCCCTAAACCTCTAGCATTCGCACAATGTAACCCTAATTGTGACCCTCACTGGGCCTCTCAACGTCATCCTGTCTCTAAGTGCAAGTGACCCTGACTGGCACTCAACGTGTCTCGGGCCCTCATCCAAACACTGGCCCTCACTCTGAAGCGAGCGGTTCCCCGAACCATACTTTCAATCTCTTTCCAACCGCAAAGTTATCCCTGAGCCTCTCCCTCAACCGAGGCCTAACCCGGTGCATAGCCCTGACCTTACCTGTGTTTCCCACCCGAAAGCTCACACTGTTTCCTCGCCGAAACCTGACTCTCCACCTAACGTTAACTCAGCCCATCATGAACATTTCCTGATTCAGCAGAAGCTTCCCTGGAACCCGCTTACTACGAACACCCCGATCACTGCCCCTCCGCCCAAAGCAAAAGGTGCACGTGTCTCTAGACCTGAACTTAACACGCTCCCAAGAACCACACCTAGAGCTGTCCTTCACCTGAACCCTGGGTCTATTGTTAACACTGGCCTGACTCGTATCCCGAATACTCACAGGGTCCTGGGTTTTCCAGCAACTCCTCATGCTCCTCCTGGCCTCTCCCTCAACTGAGGCCTAACCCGGTGCATAGCCCTGAACTTTCTTGTGTTTCCCACCAAAAAGCTCAGCCTGTTTCCTCGCCGAAAACTCACCCTCCACCTAACATTACCTCAGCCCACCAAAAACACTTCCTGACTCAGCAGAAGCTTCCATTCACCCCGCTTCCTACGAACAACCCGAACACTGCCCCTCAGCCCAAAGCAAAAGCTGCACATGTCCCTAGACCTGAACGTAACACGCTCCCTAGAACCACACCTAGGGCTGTCCTTCACCTGTACCCAGGATCTAAAGCTAACACTGACCTGACTACTAACCCAAAGCATCACAGGGTCCTCGGTTTTTCAGCAACGCCCCATGCTCTTCCAGGCCCTGACGCCAGCCCTGGCATTGACCTGTTCCCTAAGCCTTACCCTGCCCCTACTCCTGAATATAACCGTATGCAGGAACTTTTCACAAACCCTAGCTGGAGACCCAAAATCTAAACCTAACACTGACAGCCCAAACTTTTCCTAACCGAGTCGGTAAACCTGGCCTTCAACTGAGCGCAAATCTCTAACAGAAAATACCCTACCACAGGTGCTCCTTGGAAATAAGGCCTCTGCCTGACCCTGGCCTAACACCGTCTCTAACA
>NW_017733536.1:10277-11542 GCF_001890085.2 Hipposideros armiger
AGGCCTAACCCGGTGCATAGCCCTGACCTTACCTGTGTTGCCCACCCGAAAGCTTACCCTGTTTCCTCGCCGAAACCTGACCCTCCACCTAACGTTACCTAAGCCCACCACGAACAGTTCCTGACTCAGCAGAAGCTTCCCTTGAACCCGCTTCCTACGAACACCCCGAACACTGCCCCTCAGCCCAAAGCGAAACCTGCACATGTCCTTAGACCTGAACTTAGCACTCACCCTAGAACCACACCTAGTGCTGTCCTTCACCTGAACCCAGGATCTAAATCTAACACTGGCCTGACCCTTAACCCAAAGCATCACAGTGTCCTGGGATTTCCAGCAACTCCCCATGCTCCTCCTGGCTCTGACGCCAGCCCTGGCACTGAACTGTTCCATAAGCCTTACCCTGCCCCTACTGCTGAATATAACAGTATGCAGGAAATTTTCACAAACCCTAGCTGGAGACCCAAAATCTAATCCTAACACTGACCGCCCAACCTCCTCCTAACCAAGTCGGTAAACCTGGCCCTTAACTGAACGCAAATCTCTACCTGAAAATACGACTACCACAGGCACTCCTTGGAAATAAGGCCTCTGCCTGACCCTGGCCTAACACCGTCTCTAACACGACCCCTAGCCTCGTCTTTGACCCGTATGAGAAACTGGTTTTCACCCTCACGCAAAACACTACCTTCACGCTGATACTAACACTAACCTCATGGTGTTTCCCAAATTCAACCTAAAACTGGGCCTATGGCTGAACCTAACGCAGTCCTTACCGCTAACCTACCTGAAGCCTAACTGTAGAGCTGTTCAGAGACCTAACCCTGACTCCTCCCTAAACCTCTAGCATTCACACAACCTAACCCTAATTGTGACCCGCACTGGGCCTCTCAACGTCATCGTGTCTCTAACTGCAAGTGACCCTGAAGCTGGCCCTCAACCGGTCTCAGGCCCTCATCCACACACTGGCCCTGACTCTGAAGCGAGCGGTTCTCCAAACCCTACTTTCAATCTCTTTCCAACTGCAAACCTCTCCCTGAGCATCTCCCTCAACTGAGTCCTAACTGGGTGCATAGCCGTGACCTTACCTGTGTTTCCCACCCGAAACCTCACCCTGTTTCCTCGCCGAATCCTCACCCTCCACCTAACGTTACCTCAGCCCACCACGAACACTTCCTGACTCAGCAGAAGCTTCCCTTGAACCCGCTTCCTACGAGCACCCTGAACACTGCCCCTCAGCCCAAAGCGAAAGCTGCACATGTCCCTAG
>NW_017733536.1:11666-13147 GCF_001890085.2 Hipposideros armiger
GCAGTCCCTACCGCTAACCTACCTGAAGCCTAACTGTAGAGCTGTTCAGAGACCTAACCCTGACTCCTCCCTAAACCTCTAGCATTCGCACAACCTAACCCTAATTGTGACCCTCACTGGGACTCTCAACGTCACCCTGTCTCTAACTGCAAGTGACCCTGAAGCTGGGCCTCAACCGGTCTTGGGCCCTCATCCTAACACTGGCCCTGACTCTGAAGCGAGCGGTTCCCCGAACCCTACTTTCAATCTCTTTCCAACTGCAAACCTCTCCCTGAGCCTCTCCCTCAACATAGGTCTAACCCGGTGCATAGCCCTGACCTTTCCTGCGTTGCCCACACGAAGGCTCACCCTGTTTCCTCGCCGAAACCTGACCCTCCACCTAACGTTACCTCAGACCACCACGAACACTTCCTGACTCAGCAGAAGCTTGCCTTGAACCCGCTTCCTACGAACACCCCGAACACTGCCCCTCAGCCCAAAGCAAAAGCTGCACATGTCACTAGACCTTAACTTAAAACGCTCCCTAGAACCATTCCTAGAGCTGTCCTTCACCTGAACCCTGGATCTATAGCTAACACTGGCCCGACACCTAACCCGAATTCTCACAGGGTCCTGGGTTTTCCAGCAACTCCTCATGCTCCTCCTGGCCTCTCCCTCAACCGAGGCCTAACGCGTTGCATAGCCCTGAACTTACCTGTGTTTCCCACCCGAAAGCTCAGCCTGTTTCCTCGCCGAAACCTGAGCCTCAACCTAACGTTAACTCAGCCCACCATCGAACACTTCCTGACCCAGCAGAAGCTTCACTTGATCCCGCTACCTACGAACACCCAAAATATTGCCCCTCAGCCCAAAGCGAAAGATGCACATGTCCCTAGACCTGAATTTAACACTCTCCCTAGAACCACACCTAGGGCTGTCCTTCGCCTGAACCCAGGATCTAAAGCTAACACTACCTGACTCATAACCCGAAGAATCACAGGGTCCTGGGTTTTCCAGCAACTACCCATGCTCTTCCTGGCCATGACGTTCCTGGCACTGAACTGTTCCCTAATCCTTACCCTGCCCCTCCTCCTGAATATAACCGTATGGAGAACTTTTCACAAACCCTAGCTGGAGACCCAAAATCTAATCCTAACACTGACCGCCCAAACTCCTCCTAACAGAGTCGGTTAACCTGGCCTCAACTGAACGCAAATCTCTACCTGAAAATACCCCTTCCACAGGCGCTCCTTGTAAATAAGAGCTCTGCCTGACCCTGGCCTAACACCGTCTCTAACACGACCCCTAGCCTCGTCTTTGACCCGTATGGGAAACTGGTTTTCACCCTCACGCAAAACCCTACCTTCATCGTGATACTAACACTAACCTCACGGTGTTTCCCAAACTCACCCTAAAACTGGGCCTATGGTCGAACCTAACGCAGTCCCTACTACTAACCTACCTGAAGCCTAACTATAGAGCTGTTCAGAGACCTAACCCTG
>NW_017733536.1:13682-14605 GCF_001890085.2 Hipposideros armiger
CACAAAGAACACTTTCTGACTCAGCTGAAGCTTCCCTTGAACCCGCTTCCTAGAAACACCCCGAATACTGCCCCTCAGGCCAAAGCGAAAGCTGCACATGTCCCTAGACCTCAACTTAACACTCTTCCTAGAACCACACCTAAGGCTTTCCTTCACCTGAAACCTCGATCTAAAGCTAACATTGGCCTGAATCCTAACCCGAAGAATCACAAGGCCCTGGGAATTCCAGCAACTCCTCATGCTCCTCCTGGTCTCTCCCTCAAACGAGGCCTAACCCCGTGCATAGTCCTGACCTTACCTGCGTTTCCCACCCGAAATCTCACCCTGTTTCCTCGCCGAAACCTGACCCTACACCTAACGTTAACTCAGCGGACCACGAACACTTCCTGCCTCAGCAGAAGCTTCCCTTGAACCCGCTTCCTACGATACCCCGAACACTGCCCCTCAGCTCAAAACGAAGCTGCACATGTCCCTAGACCTGAACTTAACACTCTCCCTAGAACCACACCTACATCTCCCCTTCACTTGAACCCTGGATCTATAGCTAACACTGGCCCGACTCCTAACCCGAATTCTCACAGGGTCCTGGGTTAAAAGCAAATCTTCATGCTCCTCCTGGCCATTCCTCCTACCGAGGCCTAACCCTGTGCATAGCCCTGACCTTACCTGTGTTTCCCAAACTAAAGCTCACCCTGTTTCCTCACCGAAACCTGACCCTCCACTTAACGTTAACTCAGCCCACCACGAACACTTCCTGACTCAGCAGAATCTTGCTTTGAACCAGCTTCCACAAACACCCCGAACACTGCCCCTCAGCCCAAAGGGACACCTGCACATGTCCCTAAACATGAACTAAACACTCTCCCTAGAACCACACCTAGTGCTGTCCTTCACCTGAACCCTCGATCTAAAGCTATCACTGG
>NW_017733536.1:16954-19104 GCF_001890085.2 Hipposideros armiger
TGTGTTTCCCACCAGAATGCTCACCTGTCTCCTCGCCGAAAACTGACCCTCCACCTAACGTTAACTCAGCCCACCAAGAACATTTTCTGACTCAGCTGAAGCTACCCTTCAACCTGCTTCCTACGAATCCCCCTACACTAAACCTCAGCCCAAAGCGAAAGCTGCACATGTCTCTAGATCTGAACTTAACACCCTCCCTAGAACCACACCTAAGGCTGTCCTTCAACTGAACCGTCGATCTAAAGCTAACACTGGCCTGACTCCTAACCTGAAGAATCACAGGGCCCTGGGTTTTCCAGCAACTCCTCATGCTCCTCCTGGCCTCTACCACTACCGAGGCCTACCGCGGTGCATAGCCCTGACCTTACTTTTGTTTCCCACCCATAAGCTCACCTGTCTCCTAGCCGAAAATTGTCCGTAAACCTAACGTTAACTCAGCCCACCGCGAACACTTCCTGACTCAGCAGAAGCTTCCCTTGAACCCGCTTCCTACGAACACCCCGAACACTGCCACTCAGCCCAAAGCGAAAGCTAGACATGTCCCTAGACCTAAACTTAACCCTCTGCCTAGAAGCACACCAAGGGCTGTTCTTCACCTGAACCCTCGATCTAAAGCTAACACTGGCCTGACTCCTAACCTGAAAAATCACAGGGTCCTGGGTTTTCCAGCAACTCCTCATGCTCCTCCTGGCCTCTCTCGCAACCGAGGCCTAACCCGGTGTATAGCCCTGACCTTACGTGTGTTTCCCACACGAAAGCTCACCCTGTTTACTCGCCGAAAACTGACCCTCCACCTAACGTTAACTCAGCCCACCAAGAACACTTTCTGACTCAGCTGAAGCTTCCCTTCAACCCGCTTCCAAGAAATACCCCGAACACTGCCCCTCTGCCCAAAGCGAAAGCTGCACATGTCCCTAGACCTGAACTAACACTCCCTAGGACCACAAGTAAGGCTTTCCTTCACCTGAACCCTCGATCTAAAGCTAACATTTGCCTGACGCCTAACCCGAAGAATCTCAAGGCCGTGGGTTTTCCAGCAATTCCTCATTCTCCTCCTGGCCTCTCCCTCAACCGAGGCATACCCCGGTGCATAGTCCTTACCTTATCTGTGTTTCCCACCCGAAAGCTCACCCTGTCTCCTCGCCTAAACCTGACCCTACACCTAACATTAACTCAGCCGACCACGAACAATTCCTGCCTAAGCAGAAGCTTCCCTTGAACCTGCTTCCTACGAACACCCTGAACACTGCCCCTCAGCCCAAAACGAACCTGCACATGTCCCTAGATCTGAACTTAACACACTCCCTAGAACCACACCTTGATCTCTCCTTCACTTGAACCCTGGATCTATAGCTAACACTGGCCCGACACTTAACCCGAATTCTCACAGGGTCCTGGGTTTTCCAGCAACTCTTCATGCTCCTCCTGGCCTCTCCCACAACCGAGGCCTAACCCGGTGCATAGCCTTGACCTTAACTGTGTTTCCCAACCGAAAGCTCACCCTGTTTCCTCACCGAAACCTGACTCTTGACTTAACGTCAACTCACCCCACCACGAAAACTTCCTGACACAGCAGAACCTTGCTTTGAACCCGCTTCTTACCAACACCCCGAACACTGCCCCTCAGGCCAAAGGGAAAGCTGCACATGTCCCTAGACTTGAACTTAACACTCTCCCTAGAACCACACCTAGTGCTGTCCTTCACCTGAACGCTCGATCTAAAGCTATCTCTGGCCTGACTCCTAACCCGATGAATCACAGGGCCCTGGGTTTTCCAGCAACTCCTCATGCTCCTCCTGGCCTCTCCCTCTACCGAGTCCTAACCCGGTGCATAGCCCTGACCTTACTTGTGTTTCCCACCCGAATGCTCACCTGTCTCCTCGCCGAAAACTGACCCTCCACCTAACGTTAACTCAGCCCACCAAGAACATTTTCTGACTCAGCTGAAGCTTCCCTTCAACCCGCTTCCTACGAATCCTCCTACACTGCCCCTCAGCCCAAAGCGAAAGCTGCACATGTCTCTAGATCTGAACTTAACACCCTCCCTAGAACCACACCTAAGGCTGTCCTTCACCTGAACCATCGATCTAAAGCTAACACTGGCCTGACTCCTAACCCGAAGAATCACAGGGCCCTGGGTTTTCCAGCAA
>NW_017733536.1:21984-23082 GCF_001890085.2 Hipposideros armiger
TCCTACCAACACCCCGAACACTGCCCCTCAGCCCAAAGCGAAAGCTGCACATGTCCCTAGACATGAACTTAACACTCTCCCTAGAACCACACCTAGGGCTGCCCTTCACCTGAACCCTCAATGTAAAGTTATCACTGGTCTGACTCGTAACCCGAATCATAGGGCCCTGAGTTTTCCAGCAACTCCTCATGCTCCTCCTGGCTTCTCCCTCAACCGAGTCCTAACCCGGTGCATAGCCCTGACCTTACTTGTGTTTCCCACCCGAATGCTCACCTGTCTCCTCACCGAAACCTGACCCTCCACCTAACGTTAACTCAGCCCACGAATAACACTTTCTGACTCACCTGAAGCTTCCCTTGAACCCGCTTCCTACGAATCCCCCAACACTGCCCCTCAGCCCAAAGCGAAAGCTGCACATGTCTCTAGACCTGAACTTAATACTCCCTCTAGAACCACACCTAAGGCTGTCCTTCACCTGAACCCTCGATCTAAAGCTAACACTGGCCTGACTCCTAACCTGAAGAATCACAGTGTCCTGGGTTTTTCAGCAACTCCTTGTACTCCTCCTGGCCTCTCCCACAACCGAGGCCTACCCCGGTGCAGAGCCCTGACATTACCTGTGATTCCCAACCGAAAGCTCACCCTGTTTCCTCGCCGAAACTAGACACTACCCCTAACGTTAACTCAGCTGACCACGAACACTTCCTGCCTCAGCAGAACATTCCCTTGAACCCGCTTCCTACGAACACCCCGAAAACTTTTACTCAGCACAAAGTGAAAGCTAGACTAGTCCCTACACCTGAACTTAACACTCTGATTAGAACCAAACCTAGGGCTGTCCTTCACCTGAACCGTTGATCTAAAGCTAACAATGGCCTGACTCCTAACCTGAAGAATAACAGGGAATTGGGTTTTCCAGCAACTCCTCATGCTACTCCTGGCCTCTCCCGCAAACGAGGCCTAACCCGGTGCATAGCCCTGACCTTACGAGTGTTTCCCACATGAAAGCTCACCCTGTTTACTCGCCGAAACCTGACCCTCCACCTAACGTTAACTCAGCCCACAAAGAACACTTTCTGACTCAGCTGAAGCTTCCCT
>NW_017733536.1:24403-25383 GCF_001890085.2 Hipposideros armiger
AGAACCACAAGTAAGGCTTTCTTTCACCTGAAACCTCGATCTAAAGCTAACATTGGCGTGACTCCTAATCCGAAGAATCTCAAGGCCGTGGGTTTTCCAGCAATTCCTCATTCTCCTCCTGGCCTCTCCCTCAACCGGGGCATACCCCGGTGCATAGTCCTTACCTTATCTGTGATTCCTACCCGAAAGCTCACCCTGTCTCCTCGCCTAAACCTGACCCTACACTTAACGTTAACTCAGCTGACCACGAACAATTCCTGCCTAAGCAGAAGCTTCCCTTGTACCCGCTTCCTACGAACACCCCGAACACTGCCCCTCAGCCCAAAACGAAGCTGCACATGTCCCTAGATCTGAACTTAACACATTCCCTAGAACCACACCTAGATCTCTCGTTAACTTGAACCCTGGATCTATAGCTAACACTGGCCCGACTCCTAACCAGAATTCTCACAGGGTCCTGGGTTTTCCAGCAACTCTTCATGCTCCTCCTGTCCTCTCCCTCAACCAAGGCCTAACCCAGTGCATAGCCCTGAACTTACCTGTGTTTCCCACCCGAAAGCTCACCCTGTTTCCTCACCGAAACATGACCCACCACTTAACGTCAACTCAGCCCACTATGAACACTTCCTGACTCAGCATAATCTTGCTTTGAACCCGCTTCCTACGAACACCCCTAACACTGCCCCTCAGGCGAAAGGGAAAGCTGCACATGTCCCTGGACCTGAACTTAACACTCTCCCTAGAACCACACCTAGTACTGTCCTTCACCTGAACCCTCGATCTAAAGCTATCACTGGCCTGACTCCTTACCCTAAGAATCACAAGGCCCTAGGTTTTCCAGGACCTCCTCATGCTCCTCCTGGCCTCTCCCTCAACCGAGGCATAACCCGTTGCATAGCCCTGACTTTACTTGTGTTTCCCACGCGAAAGATCACCTGTCTCTTCGCCGAAAACTGACCCTCCACCTAACGTTAACTCAG
>NW_017731569.1:0-22500 GCF_001890085.2 Hipposideros armiger
CATGGGCTACCGTGTGTAGCCAGCAGCCAGCGTGAGCAGCCAGCAGCTGCAGTGAGCGGCCGTCCAAAAGCTGGTGACTGATCTGCCTCACCTGGGAAGAACACAATGATGGTGCCAACTTGGGCCAGTGAAGCAACATCCTCCACAACTAGACTGAAGAACAAAACGACAGGAACTTGTCTGTTCCCTTTCCCCTAATTCCCCAGCACTCTTCCCATCCCCCAATCCCCCAATTAAAAAAAAGAAAATCTTTAAAAAAAGAAAAAAGGACTTAAAAATACGGTATCTCTGATTTACCATTGGTTAGAATTAGGTCAACTACTAACATATTCTATAGCTTTTAAAAAGTATTATCAATTTGTTGACACTGTCACTTTTACTTTATTTTAGCAATATTTTCATCTTATTGAATATTTGTACTTCTAATTACATTTTTTTCTTAAAATCTTGGCTTGCATTTTTCAAATATAAATTTATTTTTAGTTCAGCTTATCCTGGAACCTCAGGTCTGCAAATGTTTTCAAATGCCAAAAATACATTTATAATTTTTAAAAGTTTTCTGAACATTAAATCATAACTGATATTCTATGTGTTCTCAATATTTTTTTGTTGGAAATATTCTCAGTAAACAAATTTCTGAGTTTTATAAGTCCAGGAAAAAAATATGGAATTGCTAGTTTACCATTGGGGATGGAGATATAGATATAGATATAGATATAGATATATGTGTGTGTGTGTATATATATATATATATATATATATTTATATAATTTACCATTTTTACAATGGTGGACCTCTTAAGTTAATTGCTGTTGCTTGCTTGAATTGATGATGAAGTGTGAGTAGAGATGCGTGGTCTGACAATTGAGTTCGCGAACTTGTTGCATCAATGTTACTAACATTTTTTTATATCAGAGGGATTATTCATTATGAATTTGTACCAATTGGACAAACAGTTAACCAAGTTTACTATTTGGAAATGCTGAAAAGTCTGCACAAAAAAGTTAGACGAAAAGGACCTGAACTTTTTACCAGCAGTTCATGGCTCTTGAATCACTACAAAGCACCAGCTCACACAGCACTGTCTGTGAGGGAGTTTTTAGCCAGTAAACAAATAACTGTATTAGAACACTCTCTCTACTTACCTGATCTGGCCCCCAATGACTTCTTTCTTTACCTGAAGATAAAGGAAATATTGAAAGGAAGACACTTTGGTGACTTGTCAGGACTTCAAGGGTAATATGATGACAGCTCTGATGGCCATTCCAGAAAAAGAGTTCCAAAGTTGAAGGGTGGAATAGCTGGTGCAGGGCATAGCTTCCCAAGGGGAGTACTTTGAAAATGACCACAGTGATATTCAGCAATGAGGTATGTAGCACTTTTTCTAGGATGAGTTTGAGAACATAATTGTCAGGCCTCATATGTAGAGATGATTGATAGAGGTTTGAGTATAGAGTGGTAATTCTAGCTATTTTGGCTCTGCTACCAGTTTTGCCTCTAATTATCTCTGGTATTTTAGTAAAGCCATGTTACCCTTTTTGCCTCCCCACCCTGTGAACTATCAGTTTACAGCCTTTCACGTGATCCAACTATTCTGTTGCTTATTTTGAAGCTGCCACTACTTCCTAGCTTTACTTTTTATTTATTTATTTATTTATTTATTTTTAAGATTTTTATTGGGGAATTGGGGGAAGGTAAACAGACAAGTTGCTGTTGTTTTGTTCTTCAGTCTAGTTGTGGAGGATGTTGCTTCACTGGCCCAAGTTGGCACCTTCATTGCGCTCTTACGTGGCCAGGCAGATCAGTCGCCGGCTTCTGGATGGCTGCTCACTGCAGCTGCTGGCCGCTCACGCTGGCTGCTGGCTACACACGGTAGCCCATGGCAACCCACTGCAGCAGGGGCTGCAGCCTACGCCGTCGCTGGCGACTCATGGCAGCCCAGCTTCAGGTTGAGCTGTTGTTCAGCATCTTAGCTGTAGAGGGCAGTGTCACTGGCCCTCATATGTGGGATCCGAACCGGGGCCCTCTGGCGTCCCAAGCCAGTTCTCAACCATTGTGCCACTCGGCCGGCCCTCTAGCTTTATTTTTTATGAAGGAAAACTTCACATTGATAATTTATCTCTTCTTTTTCTTCTAGAAAAAGGGAACTAGACTGATGGATGAGGATATTCTGTGGTAGTTTTTCAAGGTGCTTTGTGGATTAGTGGGTTATAGTGTGAGACATGAGAAGTTTATTGATTTCAAATATAGGTTTGTGAGAAGACTCTTTAAGATGAAGCATCCCTGGCCCCTGTGAGTCCTACTGTGTAATAGCCATCCTCTCTTATTTCTCTCTAACAGTCGAATTTTATTTGTGTAGCAATATTGATAATCCCAGTGTTCTGTCTTGCTCAGATCACTGCTCTGTGAGTATAAGATGGTTGGAACTGTAGTAGCTTTCTTTCTACACAAGCACAATACCTATGGTGGCACTGACACTGACCTAGCTCCCTGAAGTCATTGAGTTCTGAAGCCAGTTCTGTAACAATTCACCACAAGACTGATTGCTATTGAAATAATTAGGTGCCTTTCATTATTTTAGGCTCCATTTGGCATTTTGGAATTTGTAGCTAAATGCACTTCTAAATACACTGTAAGAAATCACAATTTCATCATTGATTAAATTTATGTTCATGGTTTGGGTTTGTTTTTTTTCATTCTGAGTGACTCTTTACTCTTTTCACTTAAATTCACTTATTCATTTGTGAATTGATCTAGGCATTGGGGAAAAAAAGTGATGAGCAATTTTGACTCCCATATTCACCATTCCACTAGAGTGGAATGTGCTTTCTTTGTACCACATTCTTTTATCAAGTAGCACAACCTTATTAAGATGATTGGATAAAGAAAATACAGTATGTATACATAATGGAATACTACTCTGCCATAAGAAAAGATGAAATACTGCCATTTGTGACAATATGGATGGATCTTGATATTATTAAACTAAGCAAAATAAGTCAGACAGAAAAAGTCAAGAACCACATGACGTCATTGATAGGTGGAATATAAAACTGAAAGCTACACAGGAATAAGACAAACAAATAAAAAACTAAAAATTCAGACACAGACAATAGTTCAATGGTTACCAGAGGGTAAGGGGGAGAGAGGGGATAGAAGAAGAAGATAAAGGGAGTCAAATATATGGTGATGGAAGAACTGACTCTGGGTGGTAAACACGCAATGTGATATATACATGATGTATTATAGAATTGTACACTAGAAACCTATGTAATTTTACTATCCATTGGGATGCCAATAAATTTTAATTAAAAAAATATAGTTTCTAGAGGAGGGCATTGAGGACCTTGTATGAAATTATTTGGCTCAGAATAAATTGATAAAAGTTCACATCTCTGTTGACAAATTTTTTCTCAAATCTCTCTACTAATTTTTTTATATTTTAAATATAAAAAAGATTGTTGAACTATAGAGAGAATACTATAGAGCCAAATCACCAATCAAGACATGGTTTGGTAGAGTGCAGCCAATACCACCAGTTTGCCTTTGAGGCAATATGCCTGGTCATTTAAATCTATGTGGAACAAACGCCTCCCTCTAAGAAACCTGATTGTAGAGATGAGCAATTGTGTTTGTCTGACAACTATCTCCTTCAATTGGTTGAAAATGTCAGTCACCAGGTCAGGTTTTGCTGAAGAAGACTGGACTTGGAAACAATGAGAGCTGGAATAACCTTTGTATAACCTGCCCTGTACTTATAACAAGCATATTCCCTATGCTTATATAATTAGTATTTAAAAAGATTCATGGCTGCAATGGAATTCAGGGTATGTTTTCACTTATTTGTGTCACCCAAGCCTCATGTTCCATGGCATGTCATGTTGCATGACAGTTATCAAGTAGTGACTCAGTCTTTTTTTCTCCAGATAAATTACGATAATTATTATGCCATATCTGACCATAAACTGTTTCCGCATCAGTCAAAATGTATCAGGTACAGGGTACAGCATCTCCCTTGAAAATCTTGTCACGTTTCCTGCATCTTGCATATATGAAGAAGCCTGAAATTTGAGCACAGTATTTACTTTAAAGTTGCTCCAACCAATCAGGTTTGAAAATTGTACAGTTTTGCTAGGATGCTTATATTTGAAGGTTTATGAATTTGATTGTCAGATCTTTCTTTTAAAGTTATGATTGGATATAGCCAACCAATATTAGGCATGAAGTGACTCTGTAACAAAAGCTGTCCAGCAGCTACTGCTTTTACAAAGAAACCAACATCAGAGGTCCAGTGCCAAGGTGATTTCAGCTCAGATCCCAAGCACGAAATTATTCTTTTCATCACATGTGATGCTGAGTCCCTTCCTGTGGCTGTATGAAAGAATTCTGCCAGGGGGTGGGAGAACACAGGCTGGGCTGTGTGCTCAGTTAAACGCTTGGGTTTCGAGAAATAGCCAGATAGCTATGATATCATAGGATGTTTCTTTAGACTTAGTAAGCAGGTCCCAGCACTTTGTAAAACATGTTGGAGAAAACCAAAGCTTACTGAAGAGATGATATCCTTTCTTGGGATCTGATCGATAGAGACCAAATACTTACATTCACAAAGACTGACATTTCTGTAGTTCACAATAAAGAGGCGAGAGGGAGCTATCCCAGTGAAGACCAGTGAGGGACAAGAAGCAGTTTGGTATCCACAGCAGTGCACACTTATGGAACTAACACAGGCCAAGGGCCATCGGCTAATGTTTGTGAGAAGAAACGAAAACTGGCACCAGACCCTCTCATATGTGCTTCATATTTTGTGTATATGCATCATAAGTGAAGTATAATCATCACCAAAGAGTGTGCAGTAAGAGGAATATAATTATTACTATGGAATGTGTGTTCCATTGTTTCATCTTCAGAGAGCACCAAGTAAAAAGACCACCCAGGTATGGCTTAGAGTTTCCTGGGTTGCCTAGCACTGATTTGTGGGGAGTGGGGTACTCAATCTTACAGAAATTATAAGACTTACTTTAAATCTTATTTCTATTAGCCCAACTACCTTTCTAGTTGTCTGTGACAATGCAGCTGCATATAGCAGCACTTTTCCTGTCTTCTTCGATTTTTATATCTGTTGATTAATGTGCCATTTATTTTATCATTAACTCATTCAACTAACATTGTTTATGAACCTATTGTGGGTCTGGCACTCAGTTATATGTTGTATGTCCAAAGGACTCCACAGTCCAGTGTGGAAGATAAAAATCTGTAAATAACTATGCTACAGGGTCATATGAGTCAGACAGTTAAATTAGCGAACTTAGTTGTCTAACTTTTTTGTATATACTGATTAATGTGTAGGCAGGGTCCTGAAAACATCTTAAAAGTCATAGCATTTACACTTCACACTAAGGAACGGTGAGTTTTTAAGGGGAACAAGGAGGACAAAGGGCACCGAGGCAGAGGGAACAGTATTGGCGACATGAACAGGGAGTTAGAAGGAGGCCTTTTGGCTGTGATGTGGGCTGCCTTTGGAGGCTGCAGTGCTGAAAAGGCAGGTGAGACCAGACTTCTGAGATCTGGCTTGTAGATGAGATTGTGGGATTTGGACTTTCATCTTATAGGTGGTGGAGAATCTCTGAAGGCATTTGAACAGGGAAGAACGTATTTTTATTTGTGTTTTAGAAAGCTGTCTCTGATAGCAGCATGCAACATCGGAGCTGTAGCAAGCAGACAAGTTAGGATGGTTTTATAATCACCCAGACAAGATGAGGGTTTGAAGCAAGACAACAAAAATATGGCTATCCTAGCTGTCAACACCTAGCATGTTAGGCTGCAGGTGAAAAATAGAGAGCGTTGCTCTCTCCACTGGACTAAGATTTCCTTAAAGGCAAGGATTGTATTTCATGCATCTTTGTATGATTAGTAACGTGTGATCCATGATCCACCTTTTTTGAGTCAGGCTCAAGTTCAGATTCCACCACTATAACATAATAAATGTGTGGTTTTAGCTAAGTCATTTTACCTTCTCATTTGTAATACGGGGGTAATGCTTTAGCAGGGTAAGGACAATTATGTGAAATACTGGGCACATAAATAGATTCTATTACATGAAGCAATTATTATTCCTGAGACTTACAACTTGTTTAGGAAAATACAATAAGCACATGTATAATTCGTAATATGGCTCTAAATATTGTAAACTCCATGAGTAAGGGAGTTTAGGGTATTAACATTTAAGTGTTAGGGTGTTTATAGGAAAGTTGCTGCTGTTATTCGCTAGAGCGCCCTTGCATCCAGTTTCCGTCACAGAAAATGCCTTTTTTCTTCATGTCCACCTGCCCAAACTCTACCTATCTGTCATTACCAAATGAAAATGTCACTACTACTTCATTCACCTAAAGTGACCTGACCCTCCTCTGAGACTCCGTGGCACTTAGCATCTCTTTCCTATGGGGCTACTCACTTGTTGCTTTAAAAAAGGGAGATAATTAAGAGCAAACCTTGTCTATCTCACAACTCTGTAACCTTAAGAGCCTTTCCCAAACCCTTCTGTTTTATCTTCTCCTTGTGTCTAAATTAATATCATTCACATAGTAGACATTATTATGTAAATATGAATGAATGCAAGAATAAACCATTTCTGAAGAGAGAGCAGGGAAAGCTGCATGAGGGGGAGACCATTTAGCTGGCCCTGAGGAATCGGTAAGATTTGGGTGGGGAGAGAGGAAGAGAAGGCATTTCGGAACGGGTGGAGTTGCACAGTGCAGGGATCTCCACCACGTGGGGCCAGGTGCTGAAGAGGGAACTTGTATGGTGTGTCTGGGGAAGGGTGTGTGATGGGGAGCATGCTTCTTGCGATAAAAGTGGGAGGAAAGCATTTTATATTAGTTGGAGAAAATGGGGGTCTTATTTGGAATGGAGACTGAAATGTTTGGACTCTGCAGTCAGGATCAAGGCTTGCAGGAATGTGCAGGATGGAGTGTGGGTGGAGATAAGTTTGGAGGCCTGCCTCTTGCAATACTGCTTCTTTATAAAGTCATGAGAGCTGAACCACATCGGTGTGGTGGAAATGGAAAGAGAGGGATATGTGCTAATGATCATGTGACAGTGAGTGGGAATTGGTGGTATGTGATTGCTTAGGTGAAGAGGAAAGGATAGAGGAGTAGAAGTCTGGGTGACTGTGCCAGTCATGGAAATAGGGAATTCGCCAGTAGACACTTGTTTGGTGGAAGGTGATGATTTCTGTTTCCAAGGATGATTTTGAAGCCATCTTGGTAGAAATAAAAAAGGTGATGATCATCTTCGGAGAAAAATCAATGCTAGAGTTGTAGTTTTGGAAATCTTTTGTATTGACTTCATGGTAGAATTGCGGACAGCTAAATGCTCTCAGTTTGTACACTGGGTTCTCATGTGGGTGTGTCTTAGAGTGGATTGTCAACCGGAGGTGTAAAGTTGGTAAAACTAAAGCATTCATGATTATTCCTGGACCTTGTTCAAGCCTTTTTGTATGTTTTTAGCCCTTAGATGCTGGGAGTGCCAAACCTGGCCTTGTCCATCTTTATAAAGCCCAACTGGGATAAGATGAAAAAATAATTTTTCATTCTACTTTATAGATGGGACTAAGAAGGCAAGTGAGAGTCAGAAATTATCCTCAACTCCCTCAAGCCTTAGCCTCCCGAATTCAGGTTTCCACCAATAAGAAGATGTATTACTTTGGGGTATTAAAAATTTATAGTATGGTTCTCATTTTAAGGATAAATTCCCTTCTGTCACTTTGGTTGTCTCCAGGAAAACACTCCTTAGGCATATGTGTAAGGTACAGTTCTCTTAAATAATCAGTTGCTTTACCAGAAATGTGCCTGAATGGCCCCCAACTCTAATATGTAATAGTTAATCCCCACTGACTGTTATGAATTGTGCCTTTGGTGCATACAATGATTTTTGGTGGTTTTATTTTAATATTGTGATTGTAATTGAAATAGTACACAAAATGGGGTCTATTAAAAGAATGTGAATTGGGAACTCATGCTCGAATTTTGATGAAATATTCTTTTTATTAAGATTGAGAGAAGATTTAGTGATTTTAGCTTCTCTCCACTGGGGAAACTCATTAAGAAGAAAGTGCAATATTGAATCCATGTTGCACCAATTAAGTTATATCATTATGTCATTTTCCTGTATTTAATTTATTTTTTCAAATAAAGTTCAAAAATTTCCATCTTATCTTTTCTCTAAGACATAGACTAAAAAATAAGAATTTGTAGGTATTCCCAAATACATAAAATTCATATTTATTGCCTTTTCTTGTGGTAAGGGTTTTATTTGCTTATTTATTTTCTGCAAAGGGTTTGAGATAGCTAGGTCAACTTCAGGGGCTACATTTAATGGAAGTTCCTTTCCTTCCTTCCTTCCTTCCTCCATTCCTCCCTTCCTTTCTTCCTTCCTTGGCTTGGGAGCGGTTGGGGTGTACATGTGAGAAAGGACCAGATGTTTGGGAGTTGCTCACTGTTGGGAGGAGAGGAAGCGTTTCATTTGAGAAGCCTGGCCCTTGCTCTTTTAACCACTGACGAACATAATTGTGGGTACACTGAAAACCCAAGATCATATATTTTGATAAAACAGTTGTTCATAGGAAGCAGACAATACTTCCTTTGCCCTTTTAACAATTTAGGTCAATGCTGAGTGTGCTAAGAACATTGCCCTGTGAGTCAAGTGAGCAGGGGACTAGATCTAACCTAGGCCCTTAAGTGAGATCCTTTTACTCTGTTTCTGTGTTTCCTCCTCTGAACAATGAAAAGGTTGGATTCGGCGATCTATAGTCCTTTTTACTTTAAAGGTTCTATGACGCTATGGTTTCAGGAGAGCTGGATCTCTTCAACATGTGCCCCTTTCCATTAAAGCACTAGCTTAGCACCCATTTATGATTCAGAGAAAAGACCCTGGCTATTTCCAGGCGAAGCAAGTTTTGCAGTCTATTCTGAGAAATCTGCACAGACAGAGCTGTTTGACCCGTGCCATTGTACACATTGCTACAATCTACAGGAGGGAAGTTATTAGCAAGAAGATCCTTCCGGATTCATTTGGTTATGTTTCATCGTATTTGCAAACATGACTTTTAAACAAAACACGCATGTTTAGAATCTAGGTTCACGTCTGGTAAAGAACACTGTCCCAATTAGCAAGCTACTTTTTCTATCAGAGACATAGCAAGCAGTCTTCTCTCAGTGTTTGCTTTTCTCAAAAGATTCAACTACTGGAATTTTGAAATGGGTCAACCTGCTTTTAACCTGGCTCCTGTTATTCAATTTTATCAATTCTTCATTTTCTATTAGCAGAAAATCTGTTTCATGACTTCAATATATAAAAGGTAGAAAGATCACAAAGCAGCCCCAAAGCAGATCAATATTGACTGAATCAAACACACATGCTGCTGAGACTTATAATAACTCGCACTTTTGCTCTGGGACCGGGCCAGAGCACATTGGGGCCGCTCCTGCCTACCTTAACCTTCTCGATTTATCTCACTCAACTTCCGTTTTTGTTTAGTAAACATCTGCTTTCTATTAGATTGTTTTATCCTCTTAACCTTTATAAATGACAATTAAGTTCATCTAGCCTGTCAATAGCCTGTCATTTATTTGTTGCTACAGCTGAGCCTGACCTTCATTGATTTTATTGGAGTAATTTGCTGGAAATGATTTTTTAATGTTAGATTTATTACGGAGGCACTTCATTGTCAGATAATTGAAGTAAATTGTAATGTTTGTGTTTTTTTTTAAACCAAATACAAGTAGTACAGGAAAGGGATATATTATTTTCAGGAAAGGGATATATTATTTCAAAGGGTTATTTGCTCCTGGAATAGAGACATACGAGTGTTATATATAATGTCATAAACTTCACAAGTTTGCTCACATGGATTGTTTCTGAGTGATGCACCTTTTTTTTTTCTTTTTTTTTGGGCTTTTCCTTAAGGATAGTTAATCTGGCAATAGAAGCTGGTAATGAATTAATATTCAAAAATGACGTTGCAAATTAGATTAGATATCTATGTAAATCTATGAAGTAACTACAACACCACTCTTTACATAATGAGCCTTACTATTTTTACCTAACTGCAGGTTCAGTTATGAATAGACCGATGATACATAGTTAATTTTCTTATCATTTCCACAAGTATTAATTTATTCCCCAGCATTGGTATTAACAAAGGTTTTATCATATTGTGCTTTTGGCTCTCCAAAACTTTGATTATCTGCCCAGATAATAATGGGCATTTCAATCCACAAATGAGTCTGACTTGGTATGTGTATATTGATGTGAGGGGTGGCTATCCTATTGCTCTATGTATGCAGAAGAGGAAATATTGAATTATATATTTTATATTTTGAAAAGCGTTTGTGAGTATATAACTCCTTGATGTGCTGTCGTGTCCCAATGTTAGTGGGGACAGGCCAGCAAAGCTGATGCTCTTGTTTTTCTGGAAATGGATTCTGGCTTGAAATAAAGGAAAAAGACTCTTGAACTCAACTTTAAATATTAGCAAACAAAACATGCTGTTTTTCATACTCTAAATAATGGTGCATTGTTGCATAGGAGGATTTCCAATATACTGGGACTAGTTAAGGGACAGAGGGGCAGAACTTAAGCCTTACTCTTTAATGAGTGTGTCCTTTTTTTACTCTTGTGGGAGCAGAATCAAAGCAAGTCATCTTGTAACCAAAGGCAAAGAGAATTCTGGACACAAAGTCCCTGGAAAGCTGCTTTTAGTTGCAGCTGTTTCTTCATTCATTCACAATTGTTTTGAAGCAAAAGAAAAATAAAGTAAAAAATAGGATTTAAGTTTTTTTATATATTTTGTATAGATAAAATATTTCTGGAAACAATATCCCTGTTATTGGCTTATAAGCTAAAATTATGACAATCTGAGTGGGTATTGGCGATGTAATAGTTCCCACTCACATTTCCAATGAGTTTCTCTCACATCATGTATTTTAGAGTGAATTTTAGCATCAACTTTAATAAAGAGCATCTAGATTATCACATTACCAGGTTTTAAAAATTCAAACTTGCTGCATCTTGATAGGTAGTTACATACAAGCTTAGAAATAATTGCCCCAAAGACTATTCATAGAATAAATTTCAGCAGAGATAGAATTTGCTTTAAAAAATAGGAGTCTGATGTAATCAACTCAGAGTAGAGAGCGTAAGCAGGCAGCGGTGTCCTCAATAGATTAGATTCTGAAATTCAATTTTAATTTTAGTAGCAATTACTGGGGGGAAAAAACCTGTAAGAACTTGAGGGAGAAACTTCTTGCTTTTAAATTGTCATGGTTCTTTCCTGTCTCGGTTCCTGTCACTATTATTGATATAAAGAATCCATCAACATATTTTTATGGGTGATTAAGAAAGGCTGACCTTTCCTTTGCAGGTACAAATAGGTAGTTCTTCAGAGGCTGTAACTGAATGACAAGATAATTCTATCCATTTAATATTGAAGTGATGTTGATAGTATCATTCTTCTCGTGTTGGAAACAGGACAGTGTAGAGGCCCTTTCTGCCTCAGCCTGTTCTGCCCTGGGTGATGGATTTCCCCTCTGACTAATCGCTGTCACATTAACCCGCACTATTTCATCCTTCAGAGCTGTCAAGATAATGACGATAATCCAAGTGGCTCATTGTAGGTAAAGGAAATTATATGAGCAAAGTAATATCATAAAACAGTGTTTAAATATTTTAATTTCATTTGTCAGGCCTGCCCCAACACTTCATTACACATATAACCATCTCTCATCAGTGGAATTAGTGCATTATTCATTACTGTTAATTATTTTCACATAATGGCTGCCCTGATATATTTAACCTCCACATTATATCTCAGATAATGGGTCTGTAAAATTGAATTGTGTGAAGAGTGGAGTTCTAAAGCTCATTTGCAGAACATCAAAGAACAAAGAAGAGGAAAAGAATTCTAAATGGGACATTTTGCCCAGCTGGGGCCAAACATTTGTTTCTGTCTGATTTGCATACAGAAAATAGGTGGTGTAGAAGTGGCTTAATACTGTATAGGCTGTCAACTCCTATTATACAACCAATTAGGATTTGCGAATATCGCACACATCGGAAACAACTTGAGAATTACATGGAAAATGGAACAGCTAAGAAAGTACCTTTACACAATATAGACAAAATGGAATTTCATTTTGGGGACAATATGTAATGGAGCGAGGGAGAGGGGGAGAGGGAGAGAGAGAGAAGGAAGGGATGTTAGGGAGTTTCAGATTAATTATATATATTTTATGAATAACTTCAATAATAGACACCAAGTTTTTTAAAGTGGTAAAAGCAAAGAATAACCATAAACATTCATTTACATTTTAGCCATTTATTTCTATCATGGCAAGTACAAAATTTACCACTTGTGTTTATGGTAACACGTTCTCAGTAACTTAAAGGCTTTCAGCATTCATGCAAACAAAGCATTAATTTAGTCAGTAACACCCTGTGAATAGAGGCCAAATTTTATAACAATTCCATTCTTTACGATTGTGCATTACTGTTCTTTAATAGAGCATTTGACAAGCATAATGATTCCATTAGCAATGTCGAATACATCTGTATGCAAGTGTATTTTCCTTACACTTTTACAGTGTAGTTGACTGAACCAAAAAGCCAGCTGAAATCGGTAGAATGGGTCAGAGTCTCCTGATGGTGGGGCTTATACATGCATATATTTTAAAAGCTCTGCAAGTACAAGTAATTCTAAGGGGCTTCCTATGATCAGAACCTTGGCCTTGGAAGTTAGAGGATCCTGTGCTGTGGCTCATGGCAGGCTCCTAGCCTCCCTTTGTGTTTTGAATGACTCTATCATTTCTGAACACGCACAGGAAGCTCTGCTTTGGGTGCGCTCATGATGGCAGCAACTATTTCTTCTTGGCTGCCTTCACTGTGATCACAAAGCGCCATGGAGAGAGTCACTCAGTAATTGCTTGTCAGGTTTACTTTGCCTTTCTCAAATTTTCACTGTCATAATTACAGTGAAATTAATTTCTTCAAACCTATACATTTTCCTTCTTTTGGCCTGTTCTTCAGGTCAAGTCCCATGAGTGGGATTCACAATTTTTATGGCTCTTGGTACATTTTGTCAAATGGATTTCTAAGAGTTGCACCAATTAATACTGCCATAACAATGTATAAATATAATAATTTTATTGCAATCTTGGCAGAGTGGGCACATTTTTATTTTGTTTTCCTTTGTTTTGTTTGCTAAGCTAATAGAAAATGACATCTCACTGTTTTAACATGCATTGTTTTTCTTATTGTTCAGGTTGACCGCTTCCCACTTTAATCTATATTTGTGTGTGTGTGAGGCATCTCTTAGCTATCTTAGTCTTTTCACTGTTTATCTATTGATTTCTTAGTATTTTTATTATCAAATTGAATGATTCCTTTATGTAATAAGTGTATTATTCTTGTATCTGTCATAATTACTGCAAGTATTGTTTACTGTTTGCATTTTTTTAGCCTTTTGTACCTGTACCAATGTTTTTTATTTCTTATGCAGTCAAATGAGTTGATCATTTTCTAGTGGTATTTTTCCATGTGTCTTCAAGGCTTATAACACTATTACAGTTATCACTTTTTAAAGATGAATTAGATCAAGTCCTGAGATGTTTAAAAATATAGTGGAGAAAGGCTAACTACAGCATTGGAAATAAAATCATGATGACTTACCTCTCAGTCTGTCATAAGCACCATGCTATATTTTAATGAATTAGGCAAGCACTCCTCCTGAATAACCATCATGACAATAAACCCAATTGGTGGGAAATAAACAGAAGAAAAGTTTATCTCTGCCACTATCTTCCCTCTTATTCTCATTCATTATGCACCATATGGTTGAGTTGTCTATAGCATCAATTCATCATTCATTACATATGAAATAAGGTGTGAACTTTTTGCACTGGACATTCAAGTATTTCCTTTCTCTCTCTCTTTTTTTTCACTTCTACCCTTTAAGTCTACATCTACCGCCAATACTTTATTCATTTACTTAAGATTTCTTGAGCTTCTACCATGTGCCTGTAAGGTATTGGATAAACAAAAGCAATCCACCCTTGACCTTAAGGACCTCACCGTACAGTCAGTTGCTTCCTCTGGAATGTTCTCCTGGAATAGAGCCTGCTTAATTTGCTCATTCTATTTGGATAGTCTTAGATCTTAGATATTGCTTCAAAACAGTATGTATTCTTGAAGGCTCCCTTTCAAATTCTACTTTCTTTAATAAGCCTTCTCTGTTTACTACACCCCTGTGGGAATGAACCACTCTGTTTCAAACACCCCTATGAATGATGTTTTTATCTTCATTGTGGTAGTTGATCTTTATGTGCTTCATAATAGAGTTATTGATGTACAACTGTGCCTCCTCCACTAGATTATGATACTCAAGACAATTACAATTGGATCTTACTCAACTTTTTATACCTCACTGTACATGGCAAGCCCTGTGCCCATGGTAGAAACTTGGTAAATATTTGTAGCTTTGTTTTTTCCTGTTCATTTGATTGAAAGCTCAGAGTTCAAGATTACAACCAATTTCTCCAGTAAAGAATCACAATTAGCATGACTCTTCCATTCTCAAATTTGTATATTGATTGCAAGATGGTAGAAGCTATGGCTTCCACACAACTCAAATTTAATATCCAGTAGATGATCAATAAGTATTCTTCATTGACAAGCTGAAAGGGTGGCATTAAATCTATGTAGAGAACCTGCAATTAACTTCTATTATCCACTTTGTCTTTCATATATTTCTGTATTTTTGCAGTTAAAAATGTTGCATAAAACATCATTTAACTTCTTCTGTGAAAATCTTATGAAGTATGTTAGTTCCATGCAAAGTGTTAATTTACACAGCCTCTTGTTTTGATAATTTGCTGAAAAGGTTTATTTCAAAAATGCCAAAGAGTTTTTTACTCTTTCTGTTAAGTATTAATAAAACATCCCACAATATAGATCACCTTCACCTGACTCATTTGGGAGTTGCTTGGAAGAGATCCATTTATTTCACTTAAAGTTTGTTACATCCTTCCATTTCTGTGACAAATCCCAGGGCACCACCATGGCCCAGAAAGGTTGGTGTTCATTTGTTTGAAGACTTAAGGAAGATTACTCATTGCTCTCGGTGTCAGGAGGTGTCAAAAGCAGGGTCTGTCTTTTATTTTTACTTGGCAACCTGAAGAATGAAGACAATCTGATGTTTCTAATAAAAATGACTTTTATAAACAAATCGTCTCCCACTGCTTGCTTGACCAAATACTAAGGCCAATCCTGGGAAAAATTGGGAAGCTGAGAAGGCTTGTTTTTTTATTTGTTCTTGCCTACATTTTTTTCCGAGCCACTTTGTCTTGCTGGGCCACTTATTGTTCAACTTGCCTGTTCCTCCTCTCTGTGCCCTTCTACCCAGACAACATCCAACTTGTATTCTAATACCATCTCTCTGTCCTTCTTCACTTTTCTCAGCTCCCGCTACCTTCATAGGGAGGTAAAGAAATGTTTCCTGACCTCTTCCTATGACCCTGCTGCTATGCTAAGTACCCAATGTGTATCGTCTCAGCAGTCCTCAACGTAATCCTCTGAGGTGGCAAATTATGGTTAACATCACTTTCCAAATGAAGTAACTGAGTCTTGGTGAATTTAAAAGATTTACCCAAGGTCACACAGCAAGTGTGGTCAGATGGTCCCTTCTACAGATGGCCACAAGATCTCTCATCCTGCCTGTTCTTTGACAATGTCATCTTGTGACTCTTCACGTTCAGGGATTGGATCTATATCTCTTCCCTTTGAATCTGGGTGGATTTATGACTATTTCACCTAACAAAGAGTGGCTGATGTGACATGATTTGGCTTTTGCATCTAGAACATACAAGGCAATATGGCTTCTGCTTTGGTCTCTGAAACACTTGTGCTTGGAGCCCTGAGCTGCCATGTGTGATGCCTGATTTCCCCGAGGCTGCTATATTGAGAAAAGCCAAGTTACACAGAGAGGTCCTGTGTAGATGCTGTAGTTGGTAATCTGAGCCTTTGAGTCATTTCATCTCCAGCTCCAAACATGGGAAAGAAACTATCTTGGACCCCCCGGGTGGACTCATCTGTCAGCTGAGAATCGCTGAGAGTCTTAGTCAATGCTAGAGGGACAAAAGAATCACTGCAATGAGCCCTTCTAAAAATCTCTGACCCACAGAATCTGTTAGCAGAATAAAATGGCTGTTTTTTAGGTCATAGAGTTTGTGGGTGGTTTGTTTTGTAGCAAAAGGAACTGGAACAGCTAGTAAGTGGTAGAACCAGAATGTGAGCTGAGCATTCTGACTCTAGAGCTCTCACACTTACACCCGACACTGTAATCTGTGACACACTTTCTATCTGTATTTGCATATAACAGTATCCTGCCTGAAACGCAAAGGCTGAATTTCTAATGGTGAAATTTCTGGCACCATTGGAAGTGTTGATAGGTTTTTTCAAATCAAATTAAGGTACTCATTGCCTATATCACACTGGAGAAACATTAGCCTTTGTCACTGAATACTGAATATATTTTATTTTCCTATTTATTACAAAACAGTTTTTTTTGTTTGTTTTTTGACTTTTTTTGTTGGGGTGTAACACACAGAAAAATGCACAGCTCATAGGTGCATGGTTCAATAAATTGTCATAAAGTAAACTCCCCCATGCAGTCACCACCCAGGAAAAGAAATAGAATCCTGCCAGCCTCCAGAATCCCCCCTCAAACCAGCTCATAATCCTTTTTCTCTTCTTCTTCCCTACCTTGGCTTCTAACATCATAGTTCAGTTTTGGCTGCTTTTGAACTTTACATAAATAGAAACTTACAAAAGGTATTGTTTTGAGTCTGCCTTCTTTCGTGCCATTATGTTTGTGAAAACTGACCTATATTGTTGAAGGTAGTTGTAGTTAATTTATTCTTTTTTTTTATTAGTTTCAGGTGTACAGAACAATGCAATAGTTATCCTTTACACCCCTCACAAAGTAACAACCCCCTCCCCCTATCCACTGCCCTCCCACCCCTGATAGCATACTTATCTATTACAATTCCATTGACTCCTTTCCCACACTCTACTCCATCTTCCGTGACTATATGTATATATAATTATAGTTGACATACAATATTATTCAACATCAGCTTCAGAAATACAGTGCGGTGGTCAGGCCTCTACACCGTCTATGAAGTGGTCTCCCTAACAAGACATATGTTAATAGTATTCTATGGAAGGAATGTGTTATGAGCCAGTCTTTGTTTATCCTGTCTACTTATGATATACACTTAGGTCAGAAAACATATTAAAAATTTTTTTAATTGGATTTTATTTTATTTATTTTTAAAATTAACATATAGTTGACATATAACATTATGTTAGTTTTAGGTGAACAATATAATGATCCAATATATGTATATATTGTGACATGATCACCACAATAAACCTAGTTAACATCATCACCACACATAGTAACAAATTTGTTTTCTTGTGATGAGAACTTTTAAGATCTCTTTTAGCAGCTTTCAACTATACAATACAATATTATTAACTCTAATTCTTTCTTGGCAAGTTACAAATATAGAGGGTACATAACATGTGGGGAATAACTATCAAATGAAATATAATCTCCATCCATTTATCTCCCACAGGCAAATGAGAAGAAAGGTCTATGAGCATATGGGACGTCTTCATCCACTGAGAGGTCCTGTTAGAATGTGGGCAGCCTCAGACTGGAGAGACGTTGACATTTGTCCCGACAGAGGAAGGAGGAGGGGGAGGGTGGAGAGTGGGAGGAATGGGACAGGCCTCCACGAGGGCAACTGGGTTCAAGTCCTGCATTCTAAGGTGGACTTGCAGCCGCTGTGTAGGTGGGAGCTGAGTTCACTGGGGCAGATGGGAAGCAGTCTTCAGCAAAGTCATTGTGATCGTGTACTCTGGTCAGGCAGTGCTGTGCTTCTGTGTGATGAGTAGTTCAGCAGAAGGCCCGTAGCAGAAACTGCAGGTCTGGGGCAATAACTGCCAGCTCCAAAACCACGGGCAGGAGCACCTGGGAGAGCTGCAAAGGGTTCCAGAGCCCTTGTCAAAGTGGCTGCAGGCTCAGTGCAGCTCTCTAGAGGTCATCTGGAACCCGAGGCAAGGAATGGAAAGCAAACCTGGCGGGCGGTAAGGAGGGTCCTGGAGATGACGTGAATGCCTGAACTGCCCTCCCAGCTCTGCCAGCATGCCTTCTGATTGGTTGGTGCTCAGACTCTACAACCTGTTAATGTTTTCATTATCAGTCTTCTAGTTTCTAGTAGGAAAGACATGTAGGTGAAATTGTAGCTTTGATTTTCAATGTATTCAAAATGTTATTGCTGAGATCTCAAATTGGAGAAAGAAATAGATTCTTGCTTTTCTTTGCCTTTGACTTTTACCTTTGGTGTGAATTGGGCTTGAATTAGAATTGGCAGAGAAAAAGAAAACCTTCCTGGGAGTCAGGATTCCCAGTCTGGCTTTGGTTCTGCTTCCATACAGCTTACGTGGGAGAATTTTCAGACAAACAAAGAGCCAATCTGGATTTTATTGGCTCTCTCTCACGGGGTATCAGGATGGGCATGTTTGATTGACCTGCTGGTGCTGGGCCACTCCTGCAGTCTCGCAGCCTGTCAAGAATGAGGGGCCCTGTCACCTGAGAATCAAACTGGTCACTTCAACTACCAGTTCTTTCACAAACATCAGAATTCACATTAGCCCAATAATGTAGATTGAAAGATATTTCAGTGGGGATTTGATTCCATTAAAAGTTATTAAGACATGACCGTTCAATAGGATGAGCCAAAAAGCTCTGGATTAATCACCTCTCTCCCATTAACTGGCTATGGCACTAACTCTCTGTGCTCTAGTCTCTCTCAACTTTTCTAATACAGAAGGAAAAATGTTGACTTCCCTCCCTATGATATTCTTGACAATAGAAATATAATGGATATTTTGTACAAGAGAAATATAATGCAATACACAGGCTAAATTTGCATGAGAAATACTCAATCTGTATTTAGATTTCCAAAAATTATGTCAAAAAGTTTAACTGAGTTGTGTCAAAAATATTTAAAGATATTTCCAATCTTTGAAATGAGTACCTGTTTTTAAAATTTTAAACTTAACTCAAAAAATAAGTAAAGCTAAATATTTAGCCACATTTCAAGTGCTCAGTAGCCACGTGTATCTAGCAGCTATTGTACTGGACAGCGCTGGTCTAGACCATGTGAATAAATACTATATACACAATCACACAGAAATCCATAGAAGTAAAAACTTCAGTCATGCAAACGTACACAGAATATGCTTTCCTTTCTACACTATTTTCTCCCATAGAGCTTAGTGTTTATCCCTTAAGAGCCAACATTTTTTCTAAATAAAGATAGACTCTTTCTAACCTTACAAATCTTCCTAACTTCTTAAATGGAGAACACTAAACATAATCAAAACTTTTCTCACCAAGCTAAGGTCATAGTTATTATACAGACATCAGTTAGGGTATTGTGTTTTAAAGCAGCACTTCCTTCAGGGGCCATTAGCCCAGGGTGTCGGTAAACTATGGCCAGGGACCAAGTATGGCCCTTTATCTGCTTTTTAAATAGAGCATCATTGGAACATAGTCACGCCCATTCATTTGTGTATAGTCTGTGCTTGCTTTTGTGCTTGAGTTGAGTAGTTATGATAGATAGTGTACGACCTACAGAGCCTAAAATATTTGCATCTGACTTTCACAGAGAAAGTTTGTTGATCCATGGAGTAGACTATATTAAATGGCCCAACTAGAGAAGGTTCAGGTTCTTAAGTCTGCTTTTTATTATTCTTACTCCCATTGTTAACAAGAACCCACTGCTATTAGGGTTCCTGCAAATAACAACTGACTTGTTAATTTCAACCACTGAGGATTTAGAAAATGAGTAACAAAATGTGTTAGATGATGTTTATACCAGGTGCTAATTGACTCATGCGTTCAGCTTTGGGCTTTGGGTTATCTACTTGGCTATGCAGGGACCTTTATCTTTATTTCAAGTTCTCAGACATGCTGGCCTCTGCTCAGACCTCCTGCCTCATCCACTGGCTCCAACCTCAAATGGTATACCCTAATTGATCCAAGCTGCTTGTGGTTTGCATACACACCTGGCGTATTTATGACTTCAGACCTCAATCATGATTTTCCTTCTGAGAACACCTTACTCCTGCTTGACCATGTTAATACTACTCCATTATTCTCTGGAAGACCTTCCCTGACCTCTCACCACCCCCTAAACCCAAGTTCCCAATGACACCTGGCCATGTAGTCCCCGTCTGCTCAGGACTTCCTGATAATACGAGGTTATCTTCCTTATGATGTTTTCCATACTGTCTTGCAAATATCTGTACACATTTCTATCTGCCAAAAAAGTGTGAGCTCCTAAAGGGCAGGCCTTATCTAGCATGCTTCCTGAAACATTGCAAGGAATCAATATTTATTGAACAGCTGAGTAACCTCAGATAAGAGTATGTGCTTTTCTATAAATATATAAATCACGAATTATAGAATAATCATTAGGTAATGATGAGAACCTTAACTCAAGCAATATTTATTTTAGGTATTTGCAACTTAAAAATGTGCTTAATGAAATCAAGGAAAACATTAGGCTAAATGTAACCTACAGCATGTTCATGCAAAACTACCATACCTGTTTCTCCACTAAAACAGGTCAAATATTAATTTGGTAAAAAGAGTTGTAAACATGGGAATCTTTTATTCCTTTGGTGTGTAACATGTATGTAGAAGTTTCCTCAACTTGTAAGAATAAAGTACTGGCATATTTAAATGAGCTCACATCTCCATTAGTAGGGAAATTATAATGATTTTGGGGCCCCACTTCCCAATACAGATACTCATTTCCCCATTTCTCCACATCTCAGTCACCAATGAAAACAGATCCTCCTTTAGCCTTGGACCCACAGGTTCTGATTCCCTGACAGCCACCCATCATCGCCTATCCTTGCCCCGCCCCCACACCGGCCCCACCCCCACCTCCCACCTTACCTCTGGCTTTCCCAGGCTCCCAGAACAGGCACAGAGGAGACTCAACCTGCTAAGAAAGTGAACATTTCTCTGAAGGAGGCATAATTTACAGCTTACAGAGACCCAGCGTTGTCTGTACTTGAGGCAACTTGACATTGCCACCTGGAGCAGGTTAGCACTTTGTAGCCACTACTTTCAAATATCTCCATTTCAGAAGTGCATCTTTGAAACTTACATTTGAGAACTGAAAGGACTATTTGAATGGTGTTTTGGGGGCAGACTCCAGGGATAGTCTGCCCCCAAAACACTATTCAAAGAGTATTAAATGTTGCTTTTAAATGACAATTTTCCCAGCTACCTTATTCAAGATTTTGAACATCTTTAGGGTTCTGTTTTAACAATGACACCCCAATTCCATGGGGAAGAATGAAACATTGTGTAATAGCATGTACATTCTCAGGAGTCTTTCTTCTGTTGTATCATGAGTACTCCCCAGAGTATTACCTGGAAACATTAATGGAAGAACTAAGCTAATCCCTTGGTAATTTTGTCAAAAATTTACATTGAATTAAACTTTCAACAAATCCATTTATTTCTTGGCATAGAGAAGGAATTCCATTCACATGGGAAAATGAAACTTCAAGGTACTGGGAAAACATGCATTACAATTACAAATTGAGATCAAGAAGTTGTGAGACAGGTTCATTTTCAATGACCGGAGCTCTGAGTGCCTTCTGCCTGGAGAGGCAGCTTCTAAGAGTGGATCTTAGGATTGTCTCCAAACAGGTAGCCTTCTCCTCCCTAAATCTCTACATACGGTTGGGGAATAAAGTCAATGCTCTGAGGAGGCTTGTGATCTGAATACCACCATTTTCTGATAATAAATAATTCCTTATTTAGATCAGAAATACAGTAGAACAAAAAAGTTAGAACTGCTGAGCTCTATAATCTGACACAAAGGAAAACCTTATTCTTCAAATTGTTGCTCACTAGTCTTTTAGATGAAGCTTGAAAGATTTTGTTTGCAAAAAGCTGTCGAGAGGTTATAGGGTCATCCCTAGCTACAAAGCTCCTTAGGGTTTTCAAAGTACTTAACCATTCCCTGAAAGGGCCCTTTCCCTGGGAGTGTTCAAAGCCTCTCTAGAAGATTCTTCAGTATTTCTTTTTCTACAGTCAAACTAGGCTCACTGTTTAGAAAAAATGGATTAGGTGAGTGTCTTTGAACTGCATTTGAATGGACTATGAAGTCAAGTGGCCTTAAACAGACACATAAGCAATGTGTAGTGAAAGAGGGATTAAAAAAATGTTAGCTGTCATGATAAGGGGAAATGTGGTTGAGTGGAGATGTATTATGTCAGCTAGAAAGCAAACATGTCTTCTTCGGAAAGCTACAATAGATTACAAGGGTTTTATCCTGCATTTTCCAGGTATAG
>NW_017731569.1:30507-36656 GCF_001890085.2 Hipposideros armiger
GGCATTTGTTCAGTGCTTGGCTTATTTGCAAATTCCTAATTATTGATGGCTTTTACTCTATGAACACACTCCAAAGAGAGTTACTTTATCAGACTATTTGTGAGTAACCTATGAGGCCCTGAGTAAATTAATGTATGCAGTGGGGTGGCAGGTAGAAGGGAGGGTGGAGGACAGTCAGAAAAGCCTAGAGTATTTTCCCAGAGTGAGAGTTGGGCCTGGAAACTGTAGAATGACACCCAGAGTGGACAGCCCAAAGGAAGACTGAGGGAAAGCAGTTCTTCCCACAGCGGCCGTTGAGATGAATATTTACATTTTAATAGTGCTATGTTATTGTAATAATAATTAAAACTCCCTTTCCTCCCCCATTCTTTGTGATGGTATAAAGTGGGTCTACTTAAAGATAAATATTAAATACATAATAGTGCCGATGATATGTGGATATAGCAAGAATTGTGATTCTGGCTGAATTTGGGGACATGTGGCACTAATGAATGTGGCCTTCTCCAGGGCAGGGACCTGCTTGTTTCACCAAAGCACATTCCCTGCTTGTCCCCTGGGAGCACTTGAAGTTTTAGCATCACACCTCGTGTGCTATTGACATCTTAGAGATCGTCTCTTGCCCTCCCTGCCTGGGAACAGGGGCATTTCCATTAAACTATAGATTCTAAACAATTAGAGTGCTTGCTATGTACTTGCTGAATTTACACTGAATGGGTGAAGGGGGCACATGATGCTCTGTATAGTATTCAGCAGGATCATGATAAATGAGTAGGAGCCCAGGCTTAGAGTCACATAGACCTGGGTTCAAGTCCCTGTTCTACCTGTTAATAGTCACTTAATTTTGGATAATTCAGTTAACCACGCAGGTTCCTCATCTGTAAAGTAGCAATCTGATAATAGTACTGAACTCATAGGACTGTTATGAACACAGATAATATAAATGATGCAAAATACTCGGCATAGGGCTTGTCAGAAATATTTAATACATATTTATTATAATCATATTAATATCATGCTATGATCACTGCAAGGTAGTGGGCTTTGCAGGTACAGTGCACAGTTTATGTCTGTTTTGGGAGACAGTGTGTGGTACATCCTTTGCCTAGCACAGGGCCTGGCACGTAAATGTTTGTTGAGTAAATGGACAAATGAAAAAGCCTTAGAAGTGAAGTGAGCTGACTTGGGGCACTTTGAAGACATTTTGGCATATGTGCTTTAATAAACATTATAAGCAAGCTAGCTTGTGTTTGCCAAGGCAAAAGTAAATGGCCATCTTCCTTTTAAAGGGTGGTAGCCTGTGAACATGCATGTCAGCCAACATTACCTCTGCTTTTTGCATTGCCATGGAATCTCAGGGGAAACCAGGACAGGGTGAGGCTCCTCACAAGCAAAAAGCACTTGGTCAGTACAGAACTTGACAATCACAACAGCTCACATTGTGTGATAACTCCAGTCTGAAAGGCTGAATTATTCTCCTCACCTAAGAAGTGCAATATTTCCCTCTAACTATGCTGCCTCAAGGATAAAATTACTCATAAGATTTGAAGTTCATTTTGACCAAGTTGTCCTCAATGTTGCCCTTCAGTTTGGCTGAACTTTAGACAGCCTTCTTCCTGACTCTCAGCCCTGACTTCCCTTTTCTTAGAGCATTTACTTTAGAAAACTTGCAGTTGTCAATTCTTTCTCTGTCCCTTTAAGATGAAATTTTCTACAACCCTTGAGAATAGTCTTTTTCAAAGACCTGAGATCTAGCTCTTTGAAATTGTTATCATCAGCAGGAGATAGCAACCCTATGTCAAGTCTCTGTGGGAATGTAGGAGCCTTATTTCAATTAAGGCCAATTGGTAAACACAGATGGCCTAATCACATTGACCACCCTCTTGCCTACAAGTCCTTCAGTGATTTCCTATTAGACTACCTCAGGGTTAACAGTCCTACCTCCTATTGGGTTGTCAGAAAAGTCATGACGTATTTTTTCTGTTTTTCATTGCAAAAACGTGTCACGGCTTTTCCGACAACCCAATATTTTAGCAGAGTTGAGTTCAGTCTCTCTCCCCTATTGCTATAGTCTTGACCTCTATTGCAATAGTCTTGAGAAAAGTCTTCCTTCCCATTTTTTAACAGGTGTCTGGTACAGCATTTCTTTCACAGTTCCATGAATTAAAAGAAAGGGGTGAAAACTCACCCTGTGACTTTACTGGCTGTCATTCAAGTGGGCATAATACCCATCACAATCAATCAGACAGTCCCAAAATGCCCAAAGCTTTCTGATGCTGAAGTCATGATCAATTATGAATAGGGTGTGGACTGCTTGGTTTTAATCCACACTGAAGGTGGTGGTGGTGGGCCCCAGGCTGAATACCCAGCACTGTGAGGGCAGCCAGACAGAACTAATGCTGCTCAACTTCCCCAGTGAGGGCTTTACTAATGTGTTGATGTTTTAAAAGCATACTCTCTAAAAGAGTTAAGTAATTAAGACTTGGAACATCTGAGCTGGGAGTGAAGGCAGGATATTTTGGGTCTCTATACCAAGTTGANTTCAGCATCTTAGCTGTAGAGGGCAGTGTCACTGGCCCTCATATGTGGGATCCGAACCGGGGCCCTCTGGCGTCCCAAGCCAGCACCTAACCAACGCACCACTCGGCCGGCCCAAAAATGACTTGATATTGACTCAACCAGTGGGCAATTGTTAAAACTTGGAATGTATGTAAAGCTGTGCTAGGCCCTGGGGAAAATACAGATATATGAGATGCAGTTACTGACCTCCAAATAGAATTTAAATCTAGTTTGGATGAAGATGAACACATTAAACAACATAAACAGGACAGGTTATATGGTACGGGCTCCAGGTGCAATGGAAACTGAAAGGAGAGCTTGATCCAGAACAATGGAGGTGGAGCAGCAATGGAGCGGAGCTGATGGTGAAAAAGACTTGGGTTGAGTATAGAAAGCCTACTGTTTGCATTCTCTCTCTCTCTCTCTCTCTCTCTCTCTCTCTCTCTCTCTCTCTCTGCTCCCTCCCCTCCACCTTTCTTCATCTTAGACTTTCTCTGCTGCTCATCCAACCTGGTTATTTGTCCTTGACTCCATCTTTCTTAACATTTGCTTAGTGTTTTGGACCCTGAGTAACTTGGACCCCGGTTATCAAGGTGCCTTTGAACCTTTTTCTCTATCTTACTCCCTCGGAATAAGCATTAGCTGGGTTTTAATCAACTACCCAAGCTCAGTAAGTCTCCGTTTTTACTGACATGGCAAACATGATAAACCCCATAATATTTAGGTGTCCTGGCTCCTCTCCAGGTTGGAAATCCAGCTCAGGAACCTATAGGGCTTGTGTAATTTCTGCGTCCAAGGTTGTTACAATGAGCGAGGTGAACCACGCTGGCCGAATGTTGCCGTTCTACATCCCGTTCATTATGATTCCACAGACCCAGCCTCAATTAAGTAATTTTCTCTGCAGTGGGAGGGGGTCATTTTGTGAGTGAATCTGAATGTCTGCATAGATCAGCATTATTGTTAATCACATCTGCACTTACATATATTTATATGCACACTCACAAGTGCAAAGATGCAGTTTCAAACTTAATTAAAAATAGAAAGCAACCTAAAGTGCGCTGGTATTTCCCCTGACTTCAGCATGATCTACACTTTGACAAAATTTCATAAATCTCCTGCAATAGAAAATTCTACCACACAGAACCATTTTATGCAGCAATATAAGTACTTAAAATATTCAACAACTTTCATCATGTTTTGCCTCTTGGTACATGGGATTTTTATGCATTTAATAGTTACATATGTTATATATTTTAAACAGTGTTTTTTACTAATGGTCCCCCACAGTACATTTTTCTGAAACTCTAACATCTGTGTTTTGTTCTTGCAGCTCCTGATGATGATCTCAAATTGAGCACATCTAACCACAGAGGGTAGATTAGTTGGTTATTTTTGTAAGGTGGCTTGATCCAGTGATGTAGGCGTCAAAAGTTATCAAAGTCCTGGTGACAGAAATGCCTCTCCCCCTTCACTTTTTGGGAAGCAGTTCTGGATCTGGCATCTAAGCAGCTCCCACTGTTGCCAGGCCTGTAGCAGGTACACAGACATTCTGAGGAGAGGAACCGTGGGGACTGTTCATGTGTTATTTATTTATAAACTTGCCATGCCACATCATGTAAAATTAACACCTTTAATGGGCTCCTGCCTCAGTTGTTTGAAGGACGGGCTTTCACCAGCCAAGGCTACCCACAGGCTTCTGGGCAGAGTTGCCGAGTGTTTGCTTTGGGCTGCTAGCTTTGGGTCTACCTGCTGAAGTTAGCCTTGCGCTAAGCAGGTCAGCAAAGGCCGCGTTAGAGGGAATGTCAGGAAGCAGTCTTTGGGGCTTTGTGGCTGAAGAGAAGAATGATTACTTTGGAGAGTAAATTCCTTTCTCTGTCTAGTTAATAAAGAGATTTACTCCAACATTCATTTATTATAAATTGGGTGTGTGGGGTGGCTTCTCCCATGTACCAGCATCCATGGGGTCCCTTTCCTGTAAGAATTCATAAATAATCAACATTTACAATGAAAAGCTTTTGTAAGCATTATCTCTTCCTGTAACAAAAATCCCCTCGCGCTTCCAAGGGAAAACCAGTATCATTTGCAAAGATTCTGGAACTGAAATGGCTTTCGACATAGTGGATGTAAGTGTTTGGGACTTTTGGAGAAAGATCTCACTTCCCACCCACTGCCTCACTGCTCCTGCTTCAATGTCTAAAATTTCAGTCTAATTTTTTAGCTTCGTTCAAGTACAAATGATGTCTGAGAGGAAGGAACATGTTAATTCATTCTGCAAACATCTGTAGCTTCCTATGAGCTAACGACTGCAGTTGTTAGCTATCCAGGCTCCTTAAGACTTCATGATCTAATGGAAGAGAGAAGTACAAGTAATTAAAAGCCAACTTAAAGTACAGTTTAGGAGGGTGCTGAGTGCTAGGGCAATGTAGAGGAAGGAGGAATTAATAGTACCTGAAGAAATTGGAAAAGGTTTCATAGAGAAAGTGATATTTGAGCTTGAAAAATGAATAAGCATTTATCAGGTAAGAAGAAATAACAATTCCAGGCCACTTTCGAGGGAGCACCACAGCACAGGTATTACAGTGAGTTGTATTTGAAGGTCTGCCAGTTGCCAGTTGCTGTGTAAAGTGCCCCACACTGTGTGGTAGGCTTCAGACACATAACCTAGCTCAGTTCTTACAAGGGAGGCATGTTAGCACTGGTGTTTTTGATTTGTTTTGTTTTGTTTGTCAGAAAATAGAGGCGGTCCTGAGAGGTTAAATGACTTTCCCTATTTAGGGTTCAAACATGTATATCTATCTACTTCCAAGCCCGCCCATCCCCTTACTTTGACCTTGCTACATTTATGGCTGCCTTTTTGCACAGCCATAGGGACATAACCTGTTGAGCAAAAGGTGAGATCTAATGTGGCTGTGAGGTGAGAGGGCAGGGGCTCAGGGAAGTCAGGTTGTGGCTAGGTTGTGATGAGCCTTGAATGCTGTGAGAAATTTGAACTTTATCCTATATCCTGTGGGCCACGGGAAGCCAGCCATGGCGCCATCAGAGATTTGTTTTTTTTCCATCCTTTAATCTTTGAAGCAAAAGAGTTTTGCTTTTTAAAAAAAAATTCAGCAGAGATTTTTAAGTGCGTGTGCGTGTGTGTGTGTGTGTGTGTGTGTGTGTGCACCACATGACAGATGAACTGCAGAGGAGCGTGGTGGGTGGGTGGGATGGGGAGGGTGATCCTTCTGTGTGATATAACATAGGCCTAAATGTAGGACTTCCATTAACAACAGTATAGAAAAGTTGATCAACTTAGTACATAAGAGGATTTAGACTTGGGAGGTACACACACCTCCAAACTTACTAGCAACTTACTAAAGCTGGTGGGCTTTAGGCAAATTATTTAAATCCCTTTACATCCACTATGCAAACTTCAGTCTCCTCATATATAAAACGAAGATAATAGCACCTTCCTCTTTGGATTGCTGTGAAGATTAAATAAGATAATAATCCACATAGGGCATTTGTTCAGTGCTTGGCTTATTTGCAAATTCCTAATTATTGATGGCTTTTACTCTATGAACACACTCCAAAGAGAGTTACTTTATCAGACT
>NW_017731569.1:39731-41283 GCF_001890085.2 Hipposideros armiger
TGGGACTTATCCAGTTATCTTGTAACTGGAAGTTTGTACATTTTGACCACCTTTGCCCATTTTACCCATCCCTCCACTCTTCTGCCTCTGGTAACCACCAGTCTGTTCTCTGAAATAACTTAAATTTTGAGGGTCACATCACTCTTTCCTTAGAACCCTCTAATGGTTTTCCTTTGACTTAAGGATAACATTCAGCCATCTTAAATGGCTTCATGATCTTGTCTCCATCTCTCCATCCTCATGTGTTACTGACTGCCTTCTCATACCTCTGACCGAACCATTTTGACCTGCCTCAGATTCTCTGGGCAGACCATGTGCTCTGCCCCACTGATTGCATTGCTATTAGTTCTGTCTTCAAGGTTCTTCCACTGTTCTCCACCTGGATAATGTAGCTCACTCTCCTGGAAGCCTCCCTTGATCTCACAGAACAGGGTTAAATTCCCCATTTTCATGCCCTCAACCCATCCTGTTCATATACTCATGACATGAGACTCATAAAATGTGGCATCATTGCCTTTTTATTCATCTAGATGCTCCACGAGAGCAAGAACTCTGCCTTCTACGTTCTGTGTGGCCCCGGCAGTGTTGCCTGACCCAGAAGTACTAGATAATATTTTCTGAAGTAACTTACATGTGGGCACTGTAAAAAATTCAGGCTGAGTCTTCAAACTGAAGAGAAAGATGGTTCTGCTTCTAGTGCTAGCACCTGACATCCAAAATTAGCATCAAATGCTAGCAGCAATAACAAGAGTAACAATCTCCAAAGGTTTCTTGTCTTTAGCTAGTTTCAGCAAGCTTTCTCTTCTCTAATAAATCAAAAATAGTACTAGCTATGAATTTTTCTAGATGCAGCCTGGGGATGAGGAGGGACAAATGGGCTCTTTATTGACTATAGGGACCCTGAGAGCACCTAGAAAATGTGCTTAGAGGCAATAGTTGGGGATGAGACAGGTTAATCAGTCTGGTGCTTACGTGATAACAAGACCCATTTCACCAGAATAGGGAAATCTACTTTCAGGCCTTTGATGCTTTTCTTGGCTAGTCTCTCAGCTAATCTTCAATATATATATATATATATATATTTTTTTTATCTGAGCCATCCTGCCCCCTGTTGGCAGCTCAGCGGCAGCTCAGCTCGGGCCCATGTAGGAATTGAACCGGCGACCCTGTTGCTCAGAGCTTGCACTCTTGGGTAAGCTCTTAACCAGCTGAGCCACTTGGCCGGTCTCTGAGCTAATCTTGACCTTTATGCTCCACGTGTGCCATGACTATTGGTTTGGATTCTAGTGGGAGGGAAATTCAGCTACCTGCAGCCCTCTTTTTGCTCTTTTGGTTCCTTTTCTGTCATCAGCTCCCTCGCTTCTATAACTTACCCGTATCTTCCAGTTTTTCCTTCTTGTTGACTCTGGTGATCTTCAGTCATTACATTGAAAAGCAGCTGCTCTGTACATCACAAGTCGGCCATCTGCTGAAAAAGAACACACGTACGGGTACTTCAAGTGGAAGGCTGGTTCTCTCCTGTTATGTTCAGGCCAGCTTGGTTGCAGTTTTG
>NW_017731569.1:42598-44541 GCF_001890085.2 Hipposideros armiger
TTTTTCTTTTAAAATGTTTGGGAGTTTTCTTCACTTATATTATTCAAAATTATATTGTTTTTTATAGTTTTGACTTCTGATTAAAAATATCATAGTACTAGCAGTGATGTAGAGAAACTGGAACCCTTGTACAGTGTTGGTGGGAATGTAAAGTGGTGCAGCCATTATGGAAAACAGGATAGAGGTCCCTCGAGAAAATTAATACCAAAACTACCATATGGTTCAGCAATTTCACTTATGGGTATTTATTCAAAAAAATTGAAGTCAGGATCTTGAAGAGACATCTGCATTCCTGTGTTCATTGCAGCATTATTTACAATAGCCAAGATGTGGAAACAACCTAAATATCCATTGATGGATGAATGGATAAAGAAAATGTTACACACACACACACACAATGGACTCAGCCTTAAAAAAGAGGGAAATTCTGCCATATGCAACAACATGGATTAACCTTGAGGACATTATGCTAAGTTAAATGAGTCAGTCACAGGACAAATATTTTGTGATCCCACTTATATGAGGTATCTAAAATAGTCAAGGTCATTGAAGCAGAGAGTAGACCTGTGGTTGCCAGATGTGGGGGTGGGGTGGGGTGCGGTGGGGAGGTGGGAAGGGAGAAATAGAGTGTTGTTATTCAAGGGATATAAAGCTTCAATAATGAAAGGTGAATAAATTTTCTGATAAAACTGCTGAGCCCAGCCTAAATTTCCAATCTCAGAATCATGAGCAAATAAACTGTTGTAATTTTAAATCACTTGAATTTTGTTGTAGTTTGCTATACAGCAATAGCAAATGGATACAGTCTCTTTATTTTCAATCACTTTCCAGAGTCTATGAGAAAAACAACAAGACAAGACTTGGAAAATAGTAGTCATTTAATAAGTGCTTGTTGAATAAATAATTGAACAAGTGAACAAAAGAAGAATGAATGAATGAATACAAGAAACAGTACAGCAATATTTATTTCTTAGTCAAATTTAAGGTTCAAAAATTTCCATTTGGTTCCTTGAATGTTGGTTTTCTACTCCATTGCTCTATCACCTGGCACCTACCTCTCTAATAGCTGCAATTGCCCTGAGTTACAGTTATTAATGTGCATGTTTCATTAGATTGACACTCAAAATGTGTAATTTGAGACCCAGGGCTGTTTACTGGTCATTTCTATATCCTTAGTGCTCATGTCCTCAATGCGCCTAAAAAATTGATTCTTTGGGATTTTAGAAGTATATATTGCTTTGACCTCTGGAAACTGGATGACAGCTTTATTGGTGTCAGTGATTCTAAACCATAACTGAAAATTAAAATAATTTGAAAAGTTGTAAAAAAATATCTGTTTTCAGCCTCACTTCAGGACAATTCAGAATGTCCAGGAGGTAGGACTAAGCAATACAGATGTGCAGTCAGGGTTGAGAACCTCTGAGTTCAAGTATTCTCAAAGTTTGTTAGCGTTAGCACTGGGAAATGACTTTCCGGTAACAAGGAGAACCTATTAAGAAATAATTTGGAATCACTAAATATTCTAATTTTCCAAGTTAATACATGAGTGATAATAGAAGTGCTAAATATTATGCTCTACTATGAATGCATGAATCTGTGTAAAGACATAGGGCAATTCATAAAATCTTGTTTAGTTGTTATAGAGTTATCTTAATTTTCCCTTAAATTTTTTTTTCATGAAAGCTATAAAATGTTTCTTGCAGTTTTTAATTGTTTTGATAAATAACAATTTCATTGTATTTTTAGTCAAGGGTTTTAAGATATTTTAGTGTTTGCTCCTTGGTTTTACTTTGAACATTTTAAAATCACTCACTTAAAAAAGTTTATGTTCAACAATAGCTCATTCAGAACAAATCACTCAAGATTGCCTTTCACATGAATATTTACACCCTAAGATCTTAATTTGACTACATTAAACTCTGTATTCTGATTTCTTAAACAGC
>NW_017731569.1:48246-49488 GCF_001890085.2 Hipposideros armiger
GTAGGACTAAGCAATACAGATGTGCAGTCAGGGTTGAGAACCTCTGAGTTCAAGTATTCTCAAAGTTTGTTAGCGTTAGCACTGGGAAATGACTTTCCGGTAACAAGGAGAACCTATTAAGAAATAATTTGGAATCACTAAATATTCTAATTTTCCAAGTTAATACATGAGTGATAATAGAAGTGCTAAATATTATGCTCTACTATGAATGCATGAATCTGTGTAAAGACATAGGGCAATTCATAAAATCTTGTTTAGTTGTTATAGAGTTATCTTAATTTTCCCTTAAATTTTTTTTTCATGAAAGCTATAAAATGTTTCTTGCAGTTTTTAATTGTTTTGATAAATAACAATTTCATTGTATTTTTAGTCAAGGGTTTTAAGATATTTTAGTGTTTGCTCCTTGGTTTTACTTTGAACATTTTAAAATCACTCACTTAAAAAAGTTTATGTTCAACAATAGCTCATTCAGAACAAATCACTCAAGATTGCCTTTCACATGAATATTTACACCCTAAGATCTTAATTTGACTACATTAAACTCTGTATTCTGATTTCTTAAACAGCTAAAACACCCGAAGATCTTAATTTGACAACATTAAACTCTGTATTCTTATTTCTTAAACAACCAAAACATATTTACAGATTGCTTTTAATGCACTTTTTTTCCCATTTGAATACACTATGATTAAAAGTTCACAGCCTTGGTTACATTATATAATTTGAGAAATAACCAACAATGTCCCTAGTGATTAAATATTCAAGTTTGCAATTATTTTGTAACTTTTGTTCTGCTCTTCGCTCACTCTAAAAATTATCATAAAATTTTGAAAGATGTCCTCAGTGTAGAATATGTCCATAAAATATTAAATATTCAATTTTCCTCTATCATGGCTTGAAAAATTCATAATTACATGATGATCCACATAATAACTCATTCTGAAAAGTCATATATGGCACTCCCTCTGTGACTGAGTTAATAATTTACTGCTGTGTGGGATTTTCACTCTGCACTGTTAGTCTTGGGAACATTTATTAAGCAAATGTTCATTTGCAAAGATCAGGATGTGAATGAAGAGGGTAAGAATTTAATGAGGAGTGACAGACAGGTGAACTGATTCCATATAGAACTTTAGTACACGGGAAAGCAGAGAGCTTTATCTTTCATTGCCTCGATAGACACCTGAAATGAAATATAGAAGACAGAGGGCAGGAGGAAAAAAATGATGCTTTCCTGCAGGG
>NW_017731569.1:53360-53982 GCF_001890085.2 Hipposideros armiger
CTCTCTGGCCTTCACATCATTTCAGCCCTAAGCATCAAGCAGGAGATGAACCAGGGGTTCACAGTAAATATAGACATTTATTGTTGGTTGTGGGATATATGAGAGAAGCCGTAGCGTTCACTGCTTCCAATGTCCTTGCAAACATTCGGTACCCAATAAGCCCTCTGTGTGGGGTTTCTCATAGGCTATAATATAAGTAGGTTTGGGAAAATAAATCACTGCCCTTATAATCTGTGGCTTCCAAAACTATTTAGTTCCTTAGAGAAGAGAGTGGATTACAGTAGTTGCTGTCCTTCAGTACAGTTCACAAGTATTTACAGAGCGCTAATATTAGTTATAAAGTATAGTATTTATTGGATGCTTATTATGAGTTGGACACTGTTCTAAATATCTGAACATGAACACATTCATTCACTAAATCCTCACAGCAATGCTTTGGTTATTATTACTATTATTAATTGCAGCTATTATTATCCTCCCCATTTAATAGGTAAGGGAATTAGAGCACAGAGAGGTTAACTTACTTGCTCAAAGTTATATAACAAAGATATGATGGACCCAAGGCCTGAACCCAGCCAGAACCTGGCTATGCGATGCTGCCTCTCTGGATCTTAGGAGCTGT
>NW_017731569.1:54982-59164 GCF_001890085.2 Hipposideros armiger
AGTACACTGTACCCTGACACACACAGCTGCATGTACAAATCACAGCTCTTGTGGCAAGGAAGAAGGAAGGCAGCATTTGAAGAAACAACTGAGAGCACCTGCACAGAATGCAAAGATAAAAGCATAGTTTTCAGTTTCTTGCATTAAAAGAATAGGATTTTGCAGCAAGAATCAAACGTTGTATATCACTTCATCTGACACATCTGAATTCCTTCATCTATTCTTTTAGTGTGCTATTAGATGGGTTTAACAAGTATGATCACCGTTTTATGTGAAGGAGTCAAGACTGGAAAAGGAAGTAGGGGAAAACAGTCTTTTTTTGGCCCCAGAAGATGGTGGGAAGGAAGAGAGAGAGAGAGAGGAGAGTGAAGCTGGAGATGGCATCCTGTTTTTCCTTTTTGGGGGTCAGTTTGGGGAAGCAACAGTGGTGGGGTGGTGTGTGTGGGTGGGACACTGGTAGTAACTAGGTGTCAGGAAGCAGTTGGAGGACTATGCCCAGTTTCCACGTCCCCATTTGGAACTCTGGGTGGAGACCACTCTGCAGAGAGCCTTATTAGGAGGGCAGGGCAGTGTGTCAGACAGGACAGACATCTAGCGGGCCACTCTAGGCTTTCTCATTCCGTACATAGAAGCTGCGTTGACCTGTCTTGGGGACAGCACTGCTGGGGATGCTTCCTGAGCCGAAGACTGGATAGTGGACATGGTGGAGACCCAGAGTTTTTCCTGCCGGCAAAAGGATAAACCAGCAGGACTCCCAGCTGCCAGGTGAACTCAGGACATAGCAGAGGCTGGCAGGGCATTCAGGGCATACTACACACTGAGGACTAGCACATCTGCTAGTGCCAGCCCCACTCTCCTCATGTGTCATGAAGACACATCTCTCTTCCTCTTTATTATGTGGATGTTCTCTTTGGGAGACAAGAGTATCTGAGCATCTGAACCAGCCAAGATGAAATGCAAGTTAACATTGCAACCCTTCTATGACACGAAACAAACCCTTGAAACAGTTAGGGTTTTCTTAAACGTGGTTTCTTTTTCCTTAAAATCTTAGTTCCTCTAGGATGGTATGATATGTGAGATAAAAACATGTTTACAACAAATCTTCTTAGGAAAAGAAGGAGAAAAATATTTCACAAACCTATATGATACCTACTCTTCTATAATAATACTTTGTTTATTCCTATTTATAAGAAGGCAATACTTATTACTAATGAAGCACATTAACTTAACAAAAGGAAATGTTTGTACTAAGGAAGTCTTTACTAGGAATTATTTACTGAGATAAGGCCCAATTCTTTAATTGCCATTAATTTGTATCCAATTAAAAGTAGGCACTAAAAATTACAGTGAGTATCAATGAAAGAAATGAAGGCGGGGAAGAAACCCTGGGGAGTTTCACCCACAGAAGATAAGCCAGTTGTGAAAAAATTGCCGACTACAAATATATTAAGGGAAATGCTGATAAAATCAAATAATCAACATAAATTTGCTTTATAAGCTCTAAAGTGTTATGGAGTTGTAAGCTGTTTCCATCTTATTGTATTTTCTGTACTTCCAGGTGACATAAGTAGAACCAATGGGTCAAGAGTATAAGGAAGCAGATTGCATCTCCATATATAAAATTGTAAGCTGTGTCCCAGTGGAATGTGCTGCCTTAAAAATGGGAGCTGAAAGTATTCAAGGACAGGACAGATCTCTTTCAGGGCTAAACTAGGTGTGCTTTAATGCTCCTTTAAGATTTGAAGTCTCTGCTGTTCTAAGAAGCAGTTTCTTAACTTTTTCAGTAAAGAATTTGTTCAGTTGTGGGTCTGTACCCTCTGTAGTTAAAGAGGTTAAAAGATTTACTCCAGGGCATGGATCCGGTACATGGTGGGGGGTTATGACTTTAAGGAGAACTGAACACAGTTGCCTGTTGCTTGGACCAGCAGCTGCAGCATTGCCTGGGAGTGTATTAGAAATGCAGAACCCTGCTTCACCCCAGAGATCCCAGGGCCAAATCTGCACTGACATTGAAGTGGGGGAAGCACTGGGTTACTTAGGGAACTGCTATCACCAAACGCCCAGTGGACAAGAGAACTAGACCCGGGATACTCGAGATCTCTGAATGAGAACAGCTTCAGTTCAGTTTCCTGACCACCCTCCTACCAGGACAAGTGACCCAAACCTCAGCGTAAACCCAGTGGGTTTTTATTGTGGGTTAAAATCAGTGGGCCCATTGTAAGGACAATTGCATATTATAAGTAAGAAACTTTTTTTTTTACTTGATCAAAATTTGTTACTCTTTATTGGTAGATTAGAAACATTTCTTTCATTTTTAAAAAAGGTCATATGAATTTTTAGGATTATTATCAAACTCTTGGGAACTTCTGTAATGTCCTTCTCATATGAGCTATAAAATTTCAGGGCATTTAATTTTTCTTTTAGAGTAATTGTGAAAACTTTGAACTGATAGCAGTAATTAATAAGTTTATCATAGATGAGGACTCACATGGTGCTGTATTAGTTTTATGTTATCTTTGTTAAATTAGTTAAATTATTGCATGTTAAATTAGCAGGAAATTAAACTTTTTCTACATTCTATTCAAGCTATTCTCTCGTCTTCATGAATTGGATTATCAAACAATTTATGATGCTATTCATTACTTCTTTTCAAAATGTACCTCTTTCAATGAACTACTACTTCAGTGGGAGATAGTTTTTTTCCTATTAAATTTTGCTTCTTAATATAAAAAAAATAAATAAGAGGCTTAATTCTTCCTGTTGAAAATAAGGGAACATAAGAACAGTAATGGCTTTCCCTCTTTTTTCTCAGAGCATTTACCTTTGGAAATTTATTACATGTACTCTTTCATCTTTGAAATACAGGCGATCCTTGAACAACACCGATTTGAACTGTGCAGGTCCACTTATATGTGTTTTTTTTGTTGTCTATAAATATACAGTTGGCCCTCTGTATTCCCAGGTTTTGCATCTGTGGATTCAGCCAACTGCAGATTGAAGACAGTATTTTCCATCTGCGGTTGGGAATCTGCCAATGGAGGGCCGACTGTATACAGGGTTCTGTGCCATTTTATATAAGGGACTTGAGGATCTGTGGGTTTTTGGTATCCTTGGGGGGGTCCTGGAACCAATCCTTCTTGGATATTGATGGCCAATTAGTTTTTGGAAAGTCAAAAGTTATACACAGATTTTCAACTACATGGGGATTATGTCCCTAACCACCTCATCATTCAAGAGTCAACTGTATATACATAAACCCTGTTGAAAACTAGACAGGCCTTTTGTCAGCTTTCTGATCTGGGAATGTCTTTCTCAGAGACTGGTGAGCCATCTCTTTAAAATATAAACATCAAGTAAGATAGCACCCCAATCTCCCAGTTTCTGTGGGAGGGTAGGAGCCTAACTTCAGTGGGAGCCTTGTTCCGACTTGCAAAAGTANATTAATAAAATTCAATATATTTTCTAAAAGGTATAATTTATATTTTGTGGAAATGAGACCCTTTTCTAATAAAATTCTTCTGTCCTTCATTCTGTTCATATAATTTTGCTATAAATCATCCTGTAGGAATTCCACCCCCCCCCTAAATATTCATCTCAGGGAGAACCTATTTAAATAAGCCCTCTTAGCAAGATCTTTCAGAATTAAAATTACACCACGAGCAGTACTTCATCCAATATGTTTCCTTTTATAAAATTTTCTTATCCCTAAAATAATATTTTTGTTAAATTATGTTATGTTAAAATTGTCAATTTGAGGTGATTTTGATAGTAAAGAAGCACGATGTTAAAACATCAACAATTTATCTTAGCCTTTTTAATTGTACCATCTCTGAGTCTGTTCCATTGCAGCTTCTTTCTGCTCCCCATCTACATATATAGTGAAAAAAACCTAAGGGCATTATTCTCAGCTTCACCACAAAGAAAGAATGAGAAGGAAGAAAAATTGCTGCTGGATATACTAGGTTTCCTTGGTTTCTGGTAAACTAGAACATTATGCTCTTTCATGGTCGTCTGAAGCTAATTTTACCCTACTGTCTGGAAGAGATTAGAATAAAGTCTATTTTATTCCTGATAGGAATATAATAAGTAATTTGATTTTTTTAGGATGTGTGATAGAATATAGAGAGTAGGTGGACGTGTCAGGCATTCACACACACACACACACACACACACACACACACA
>NW_017731569.1:65044-104246 GCF_001890085.2 Hipposideros armiger
TAAACATCAAGTAAGATAGCACCCCAATCTCCCAGTTTCTGTGGGAGGGTAGGAGCCTAACTTCAGTGGGAGCCTTGTTCCGACTTGCAAAAGTACCTCCTGTCATAAAGATATGAGAAGTTTGTTTTTCTCTGTATAAAGTCAATTAGCCAACACAGATGGTCACCCCAACTATCAGGTGAAGTTAGGGTGAGCTCCTTGTGTGACAAATGCTGTCAAGTTCTCTGACTTTAGGACTAGTTACTTTTTATCCTGAGAATGTGTAATGGGTTGTGTCTACTTGGTCATATAAAGGGGTCAGTTTCCTTGCTGTTGTTCCAATCTCTTAGCAGATTGCCTGTGATGCTCACTACATTCTCATTGAGGGCTTATTTAATAATAAAAGTGTTTTCTCTATATACTACCTTTGTGGAGAGGTTCCTTGTGTTGAAAGAAGATTTTATGAGTATATTTTAAAATTATATTTCCCCAACACCACACTGTTATATTGATAAATTACTAAGTATTTTACCCAATTCATTCTATATTTCTACACTGCCACAATCCATACATCGCTCCCTTCCTTTCTCCCTCTCTCCCTCCCTTCCTTCCTTCCTTCCTTCCTTCATTCTTTTTTCCTTTCCCCCTTCCCAGCTATCTTTCATTATTTTTCTTTTTGTTTACTTTTTCTCCACACTGGCATGTAAACCTATTTTTCTCCAGCCAAAGTATTCTGTGTAATGGGTTACTACATTTATGAGATAATATATGTCACAGATGTTTTGAAAAAAGGTGACAGCATGGACCCAAACAATGAAAACACTGGCTTAATCCAAAGTGTGCTTTTCTTTCCCATGAGGAAGTTTTACGACTGGGCCCTCTGGTGTTTAACTTTGAGAATTTGGAACAAAGGAAGTTCCCTGATATGACAAAAGAAGGTGTTTATTTGAGAAACTGGTAAATGTAAATATATGGATTTTTAATTACGAGAGATATTAAGATGGAAATTGTAAAATGCCCTTAGCACAGTATAATGTAGTATAGTATAGTACAGTATGATGTTATATTACATTATATTACATCATATTATGTTGTAATCAGTCATATATGTCTGTCTATCTATCTATCTATCTATCTATCTATCTATCTATCTATCTATCTATCTATCTGGAGCCATTTTATTTGTCCTTTTTGGAATAGGAAAAATATTCATTTGAATACTGTGACAAATTCCATATACTAACAGACACGAGAAATGCAAATTATTACCTTTGTTCATTTTCAAGGCATCATTCTTTGGTTATAGAACCTATCCAAAGAGCATAATTGCAAAAGAGTCGATTTAAAAGTACTTATTAAACAAAAACACAGAACTTCTATAATGATTTAAGCAAGTGATATTATGACTTTGTTTCTACTGATACAATAGAGGAAATGATGAGCTGATGTAGCTTCCGAGATCTTTGGTGGGAGGAAGCTCCTGGGAGGAACTCCCTAGCTTAACCTGAAATCTGCACACCAGTATGTCCTTGAACTTTTTTTTTTTAATATTTTATTGGGGAATTGGGGGAGGGGAACAGCATTGGAGAATTGGGGAAGGGGAACAGACAAGTTGCTGTCCTTTTGTTCTTCAGTCTAGTTGTGGAGGACGTCGCTTCACTGGCCCATGTTGGTATTATCATGGCGCTCTTCCCGGGTGAGGCAGTCGCTTGCAGTCCATTGGATGGCGGCTCACGGTGGCTCAAGAAAGCTCACGCCCACTGCCCACCAGCTCCACTGCAGCCTACGCCATTGCCAGAGACTCATGGCAGCCCAGCTCCAGGTCGAGCTATTGTTCACCATCTTAGCTGTAGAGGGCTCAGTGTCACTGGCCCTCATGTGGGATCTGAACCGGGGCCCTGCTGCTCAGAGCTGGCGTCCCAAGCCAACTCTTAGCCAACGGGCCTCTCGTCCAGCCCTCCCTGAACTTTTAAATAAGCTATATCAGCAGTGTTCCTGATTGAATACTTTCCTTTTTCAGTATCAATAAATACTTAACCTTTTGAAGCCAACATGCACATCTGAAGTAAACAATGAAATATCTCTTAATTCACTTAGAAGGCTTAGACCCTGAAATTGTTTGTACAGTGCTGTGACTTCTGATCCTTTTTCACCTCTTAATATTTGACCCTGTCCCTGCCAGAGAGCCATGAAGCAACTTCTGACTTAAGAATAAATACAATAAAATCTCACATTTTGCATAACCACGGATATAATTCCACATTGGACAACACTATTTAGTACTATCTTAGGTCTACCAAAAAAAATCCATTTTTACCCCAAATTCAAAGCTTTCCAGTGTTACTTTTCTTAATTAAGCTGGGCTGCTCTCACAATTAAAAAAGCTTTATTTTTCTTTTCCTGCTTAAATTAAACTCCCTGTGCAATGCAGTGACCAAAACAAATAATCTATGACCTACAAACAAGACACTTGCATTCCCCAAAGAATTACATTCTTGTTTCCTCCAGGTTATACATCTTTGAACCTCTCTTTGCTATAACGACCTTCTGGCGCTCATTAGCATGCTGATTACCATTAACACAGCTATAATGCAGCAATTTTCTTGGTGTATGTCGAGTAGAAATGCTCATCTGAATGCAGTCAGGGGACAAAATTAACTGCATAAATCTACCGCGCAAACTGGATCGCGTCCAACTTTGCACGAGTCGTCTTTCCTCTCCTAGTTATGACATCATCATCCAGATTCCCACTGATGGCTTAATAAGTATCTCAGGGTTTCATATTTAATTTCCTTTCATCTCCATATATTACATTTCAACTTAATTTCAGGAGTGCCTGACCACCTTATTACCATGTCTCATAATATATATTTACCTTTCATCTTTTAGCTATGTCCCTTAATGGCTTTTATGAGATTCATATTACTTTACTTTTTACACCTTTTTTTCCCTACATTTATATCATTTTAAAAAATATTGGCTACTAGAATAAGATTTCAGTACGCTCACACATTGATACATTTATGGAGCTAAGAACAAGATTGAGATATGAAAGCCATATGTATTTTAAGAGAGAGGCATAAATATTACTCTTTTTTGCAAGGTAGAATTATATGAATAGTTATGAAAGGAAGTAAAGTTTTAGTGGAGAGAACAAGGGTGTGTGAGACCTGGAATTTTTTCCTTGCCACTGTCACAGACATTCCATGGTTCCCTGACAACACTGGTCTCCAGGTGTGAATTGAGGTTTGATAACTCTCAGGTTGCAGGTTACAAAGCTGACAGGAAATCTCATGTCTCCCTCTGAAACTCCCATTCTGGATTATTCTTTGAGGGTGGTATTTTAAATATTATAGCCAATGAGTAAATGGCATCAAGGAGATTATAAAATATGATTTCTTAAATAGTGACATAATTAGAATGATAAGAAATGTGTCAGAGTCAAAATCACTATTAAAATAAAATAAGATTTGATGTGATTACAAAATAAACCACAGTGTAAATAGCCATTCTAAAAAAGGAAGGAAAAGTTATAGATTTTTATAATGAAGAATGGGCTAAAATTCAAATTTATATTCTTTGAAAACAACCTGTGGCCTTTTTTATTTTTAAAACATGAAATAAATCCTACTCTGTGCTTTTCCAGTTTAAGAAAGCAGACCAAGAACGCTTTATCTGCTGCCTCAGGGTGAGTGGATGTGTTACCTCCTGGTAACTCCCCAGCACTTCCCAGCATGGAGGAAGCTGATGAAAGGGTGTGGTAGGCGAAATAAACTGCATGCCACTTCTCCTAATACACTGATCACTCTGTGTTAGTGATCTGAACAAAGTGCTGTGGGTGCTCAGAGAAGGGGGAGATTCATTCTGATTCTTCCCTTTAGGATCAGAGTTGAGAGACATGGCAGAGAGGATGTGGGGGTTTTTTTTGAGTTTCAAAGATGGGGTAGAATTTTGCTAGACTGAAAAGGATTGAGGAAAGAGCCCTCTCTTCTCTCTTTGACTATTACAACTATGGAAGTTAAATCACTGAATGTAGAAGTTGGGAAGAACTTTGATGATCTGTTTTCTACTGCTCACCCCTCCAATTTGCAAATGCTAGGAAGCACTACGTCTCTCTATAACCCTGACCAGTTTGTGTGATAGTTGATAGACCATTAGGTTTTGACATACATCATTAATGCAAAGAGTGATAGGAATCATTTTAATATTCCCAATTTTCATTTTTATATACATACAAATTACAAGTTGTAAAATGATGAGGCAGAGAAGAAACTTGTATTTGTCATATTACAAACACATAAATTACTTGAATTTAGTATATATGAGCATTTACTTTCTGAAAGTCTCCTCAATAAAATTCAAGTTCTGCTTTGAATGAGATTCTTGAAGGAAACCTTGTAAAAGTCATTGCTGTAAAATCGGTTGCTTAATTGAGCCTAGTTCTCTGTGTATAACCCATCCCTTCTGTGTTTACACTCTGAAGGCGTGATTCTTCAATAAAAGCAGTAACTCAAAAGCTTAATATAGCTTTCCAGCATTCCCAACAAATTTTCAAGGAGAAACTCACCTTCTTAAGCAAAATATTTAGCTCCACAAATGCCCATTGAATTCTGCACACTGTCCAGAACACACAGGTGAATTCTCTGCAACCAGGAGAATTGTACAGATTTACTGTGTGACAATCAGAAATAGTTTGCTCCAAATTAAAGCCTGTGAACTGGTATATGTCTAGATTGTGAAAGTTCAGCTATAAATGCTTATCTATCTATCTGTAATCATTCAATGATTCAGTCATTCATTTGACATCCAACATCCATCTGTTGGATTTCTATCTACTATATCCCAGTCACTCTGCTAAATATGAGAGTTATAAAGACATATCATAAATACTTCACATTGACAGGCAGGATAGTATTATAGGAAAAAATAAGTCAGGATTGAAATGCTGGCTCTGGTTGAATGCTGTTATTCAACAGCAGTATTAGTTTGTTCAGGCTGCCAGAACAAAATACTACAGATTGTGTGGTCTAAACAACAGAAATTGATTCTCACAGTTGTGGAGGCTGGAAGCCTGGGCTTAGAGACTGGGGCACAAGCTTGGCCAGGTTCTGGTGAGGGCTCTCTTCCTGGCTTGCAGATGACCACCTTCTTGCTGAGTCCTCTCTGGTATCTCTTCTTATAAAGACACTAATCCCATCATGAGGGCCCCACTTTCATAACCTAATTACCTCCCAAAGACTCCACCTCCAAATACCATCACATTGGGGATTAAAGTCTTCAACATATCAATTTCGAGGGGGACACAATTCAGTCCATGCAACAGCTGTACTACTTTGATAAAATGTCATAACCTCTCTGTCTACTTCCTCCATTATAAAGTAAAGATAAAACTGCATGCACTTTAGGTTATTTTATAATAACATAGGTAGTATACATAAAAGTACCTGTAATATATGGTGACTGACGAAGAGTAGGGACTGAATAAATATTAGTGTCATATCCCTTTTCTTTCTGCCCTTACCTGGCCAAAAGCTACCAATGGTAGGAATGTATTAGAGAGTGGCGCAAGAAGAAATAAACCAGGAAGCCACCTAGCATACTGCTTTCTGATTCATTGCAATGCAAAAAAAGTTCTGTAGATGCTTGTAGAGGGGAGAAATTAATTCTGATTCCACCCTCTGGGGACAGAGGACACAACAGAGGGCTGTGGAGTAATGTCTAGGAAAGAGGGGACATTTGGGTAAGATTTTGAAGAAGGAGCAGAACTAACCTAGACTGAAAAGGTGAGAAAGAACTTCCAGGCTGAGCAAAGACACGAACGCATGACTGGGCACATTTCATGTGGGGAATCTGGTGTGACAGGGCTATGAGCTCCTAAGAAATTTCAGTGCATTTTAAGGCTACTTGCTTTATTCCTTTGAAAGCTCCTCCATCGTTTCATCTTCTCATCTTAATAATATATCATCTACAGGTAAGGAAAGCCTATGCCCTTTATCACTGAGTACAAATTGGGAAGATTGCAGCACCCTGGGTTTTAGAGTTGCACATTCGCATGGCTTCACAGGGGCTTCCAAATGCAAGGCACTTGAAGGAAGGCTCAGCCTCCTGTGGGGCCTGACTGAGCCCCTGAGCAGCTGCTAGTTTACCTCTTTGAAAGGACATCTGTAAGGAAAATCCTTCTGTACACAGTCCCAAATGCTGAAAGTTTCCTTTTCCAGATTAAAAAAACAACAACAAGGGCCGGCTGAGTGGCGCGATGGTTAAGAACTGGCTTGGGACGCCAGAGGGCCCCGGTTCGGATCCCACATATGAGGGCCAGTGACACTGCCCTCCACAGCTAAGATGCTGAACAACAGCTCAACCTGGAGCTGGGTTGCCGTGAGTCTCCGGAGACGGCGTAGGCTGCAGCCCCTGCGGCAGTGGGTTGCCATGGGCTACTGTATGTAGCCAGCAGCCAGCGTGAGTGGCCAGCAGCCGCAGTGAGCGGCCGTCCAGAAGCCGGCAACTGATCTGCCTCGCCCGGGAAGAGCGCAATGATGGTGCCAACTTGGGCCAGTGAAGCAACATCCTCCACAACTAGACTGAAGAACAAAACGACAGCAACTTGTCTGTTCCCCTTCCCCCAATTCCCCAGCACTGTTCCCATCCCCCCAATTCCCCAATAAAAATCTTAAAAAACAAACAAACAAAAAACAACAACAACAACAAAACACACCAAAAACCCTTTTATTTCACATATAGGGACTAAAGTAATAGAGACACATACATTAACACTTAGGGTATCAGATTTTTCTTCTTAAAGTAAAACAAAAGAGAACCCCCCTTTTTATTATAATGGTAGTTCATGTTCAATTTATATACTACAAAATACAAAGGAGAACAAAATAAGTAACCTGCATTCCTATTACTTAAAGATAAGTAATGTTTAAATTCTAAGTGATTGTACACTGTCTGATCATTATTTTATACAGATAATATTGTACTTTTTAGTATAGCTTTTAATATGCTTTCATTACATTTTATCAGAAATAAAGTGTTTCTTCAATTTAATTATAATGACTACTTAGTATTTTGGTGTAAGGTTTTGTCATAATTTGTTTTAGTCAATTTCATATTCTTGTTGATTTAATTTCACTTTTTTAAAAATTCTGTGATATACTCTTATAGTTTGTAAATTTAACATAAGTTAATGCTTCTTAAGATAAAGCTCTAGAAGTAGATTATTTTAATTTATGGGTATATACATTTTAAAGGCAGTTGATAAGTGTTGCAAGTTACAGGAAAGACAGGTTGGGGAATATAATCAATAATGTAAAGATTTTGTAGGGTATCAGATGGGCATTTTTCTTATTAGGGAGACCATTTCATGTATGGTGTAGATGCCTGACCACTGTGCTGTACGCCTGAAGCTGAACCTGAATAATATTGAATGTCAACTACAATTTAAAATATATATATATATATATATATGATATATATATACTTAATATAATATGTAAAATATATTATATATATTTATATATTATATATAATAAAAATACATATAATATATATATATTATATATGTATATGTGGTCACAGCATGTGGAGTACAGTATGGGGAATACAGCCAATAGAATTGTAACAGCTATACGATGTCAGAGGGGTAGTAGATTGGGGGAAAGCGGTTATCACTTTGTGAGGGGTGCAAATGTCCAACTATGACATTGTTTGTACCCCTAAACTAATAAAAAGTTAAAAAACAACAACAACAAAAAAACCAAGTTACTGACCACAAAGGATGTATGGATATAAAAATTTACCAAACTTTTATGACCATGTCCCTGTATTTTTGCTAACATATGGGACACTAGTATTTTCTAATAGCCTATTTGATATCTATTTTTAAGAATAAGCTTTAATAGGAAGGAACTACTTGAGCTTTAGAAGAGGGAGAACTAGGGAGAACGGAAGTCCAGATAGAAAGGTCTCAAGAGCCTAAGGATGCGCCTTCGCTAGTCTGTGTTTTTGCCTGGGGCTAGCTAGCCCTGAGTTGCAAGATGTGTTTTCTGAATTTTATTTAAGAGGTTATGACATACTTATTCGGAGTTCTCAAAAAGACAAACAACAACTTTGAAAACTTTCCCTATTTCTCTACAAATATGCCCTTTCTCATTGGAGTCACCTCCTCTATTGCAGCAATTAAGGGCAAGTAACAGAAGTCAGCCTCTCTACAAGTGGTGTCCACACCCTCTCCACAGACCACCGTGGAATAGGGCCACAGAGCTGCCACCCCTGCAGGCAGAATTACCTCTTGGATTTAAGAGATGTTAATTTTTTTACATATTTGATGATACAAAGAAATTGGAACTTTCACAGGGTAGCTTATTGAAACAATCATGGAAATAAAACCAACAGAAGGGAATTTTTCTAAAATCTTGTTTTGGGGGAATGTCACTATGCTCTCTCATAATTTACTAAATCACAAATCTGGAGCTGAGTATAAAGAAAGAACTCCTGCCTTGAGGTTTCCTTATGTTGTAACTAATAGTTGTGTAGTTAAGAGGACTGTGTATGTCCTAGTGCTGTATGGGAAAGAAATGGTTATAGAATATGATGTATTGGGTTGTCATAAAAGTCATGACACATTTTTGCAATGAAAAACATAGAAAAAACATGTCATAACTTTTAGGACAACCCAATATGTACCTTTCTCCATAGTAGACACGGGATAGACACAGTCCTTTTAACCATGCACAACTACTATTTACAACTTAAGGCAACCTCAAAGCAGGAGCCCTTTCTTTATATCCATGGGATATTTTGTGTGTATGTACGTATATACCAACTAGTTTAATGTTTAATTCCAGGAACAGTTGATTGTTTTAATCAAGAATCCATGGTAAGGGGCCGGCCAAGTGGTGTGTTGGTTAAGAGTTGGCTTAGGACCTTGAACTCTGAGCAGCAGGACCCCAGTTCGGATCCCACATGGGTCAGTGACACTGCACCCTCTACAGCTAAGATGGTAAACTACAGCTTGACCTGGAGCTGGGCTGCCGTGAGTCGCCAGCGATGGCATAGGCTGCAGTGGGGCTGCAGTGGGGCTTCAGTGGGCTGCCATGAGCTACTGTGAGTGGCTGGCAGCCAGGGTGAGCAGCAGGCAGCCATCGTGAGCTGCCGTGAGCTGCCATGAGCGGCCGTCCAGAGGCCGGCGAGCGAATGCCTCACCCGGGAAGAGTGCAATGATAATACCAACATGGGCCAGTGAAGCGATGTCCTCCACAACTAGACTGAAGAAAAAAGGACAGTAACTTGTCTGCTTCCCTTCTCTGATTCCCCAACGCTGTTCCCCTCCCCAAATTTCCCTATAAAATCTTAAAAAAAAAAAAAGAATCCATGGTAGGCTAACATTTTATGAGGTGGGCTACACTCCAGAGTGGCTACCCCAAAGCATGTAGAGAACTATCGGTACTCCAACCGACACTTGAGGTGATGTTAATTAACATAGTGAATATAAAAAATGGGTTGTTATTAATGAAACTAGTGGCTTGTTATTTACTATGCTGAGTGTCAGAAATGGGCCCTCACAGTGAAGTTAAAGAATATAAAGCCTGTGAACTGGCTAAAATGTTTACAGGGCATCCCTCCCCTCCTGCATTCCTCTTGCACAAACAAGTATTAAGAAGCCAGCAGTGTCTGTAGCCAGGGCATTTAGGTACAGAGCCTGAAGCACCAATGGCCCTGAGCACAGTCTCTTTTCAGGAGGAAGACTGTCTCCTGATACTAACTCTAAGGGTGACAGAAATCTACTCCTAGAATATGGTCACATCTCATGATTGCCCAGAGGGACACTGAGTTCACACAACAGACTGCATGAAGTATGTTGCAGCTTACTTGCTAATGCATGTTTATTTAATCAATGTCTGAACGTGTGGAAGAATTGGGCTTGGAGTGGTTTTCATTGACCAAGCTGTATGTGCACAAGCACAATAGCAGTGGAATCCTCACCCACCTCCTGTTTCTTCAGGGGCTACTGCTGCCTACCAAAAAGTACCGAAGGGTCATGCATGACCACATTGGCTTAAGTCAGATTCAAAACACTTTGCTTGCTCTGCACCGTGTGCCCTCTTTATTACTTCCTCCGATTTTTGGAGAAGACCTTACTTGTTCAGGAATGTTTAGAGCAGCTTATGTAGATCATGCCACCATTCCTAATTAATGTTGCTCTCTCTTAGATTTAATTTAAAAATTCAGGTATTGCATTTTATTTCTTTCCTCTGAGTGTGCTAGACCCAGTGACGTTTGGTTATGATGGATATCAAATATATTACCTTCACTTTTTTCCAAAGGAAATGTTGGTAAAAGGGAGAGAAATGGCTTCCCCTCTATGCACAAATGCTATGTTGACAGGATAGAGCCTGTCACATGTCCCGAAATGGGAGGAGAGCCAAGGAGAGGACAGAAGGAGTCTCATAGTGTTGGCCATGGTGGGGGTGGCCAACATGGAGGGGATAAGAGGAAACCTTTCTCTAATAGCAGTAATTACTTTTATGGCGACTATTTCCTAAGGGCGTACTGTGTGTAAGGCAATGTGATACATGTTCAGCACAGATTGTGATACAGTTACTTAAAATCTCTGTGAGGTGGTTATGACTACCCTCATTTTACAGAAGAGAAAGCTGAGACTCAGGGATGTTAAGCAGCCTGCTCATAAGTGGTGGTGACAGAAACCAAGCCGGCATCTGTCAGATCCTAATACCTGTAGCTGCGCTACTCGGATGGCAGGAAATGTTCATTCAAGCTCCCCAGAATTTCTTTTTTATTATCCACTTAAGAATAGGGCTTACTATTTACTTTTGAGACCATTCTATATATTTGTACACACACATTTCTATTTATTTTATATTCTTTCAGTAATTGATTACTGAATCCTACACTTGTTTCTGCTGATACTTGTAAAGATTCTGTAACAAATACAAGGGGACAGAAGGAGAACTGACTCTGGGTGGTGAACACGCAATGCAATACATAGATATATTATAGAATTATGCACTTGAAACCTATATAATCTTATTAACCAGTAACCCCAATAAATTTAATTTAAAAAAAGATTCTGTAACCTGGGAAAAGAAAGGAAATGTCTCCCCTTTTTCCTGTGACCCCCATTATAACACCTTAGCACAATTTTAAATATTCTGAATGAACTCCTACTTGCAAAAATGTTAAGAGCAGATTATGTAGATCATTTTACCATCCCAGAAGTGGATGAAAGTATTTCATTTTCTTCCTTTTTTAAAAGGAAAATGAAAAATCTATGCTTATAAGAGGGATATTAGAAAACATGAACAAGCAAAAGAAGAAGAATCAATAATAATACTATCATTTAGAGGACACCACTGTTAAATTTTTGGAACCTATGTCTTTCGATTTTTCCCCCCAGTGCATATATTCAGAGGGTACCAAAAAAATGTATACACATTTTAAGAAAGGAAAAACTGTATTAAAATATACAAAAAAACTGTAATAATATATACCGATAACAAAAGATGAATACAAGTCATGCGTACACATTTTTTGCTCCCCCCCCCGGTTGTAGCAAAATAGACTCACATGGGAACTATTTTACAACCTTTCTTTTATAAACAATATATTATAAACATCTTTCTGTGTCACTGAATATAAACATCTAAAATCTACAGCCTTAATGTAAGAATTAGAATTGGTTTCAACATTATATCCCCACCCCTCCACCCCAGGGACTCTTAAAATCTTTTATTATAACTGTGTTGGGGGCATATGTATGACATTTTTACTCAAGAGACAATAAAAGTTGTTTATGAAATGTAACTGTACTATTTTCCTCCAGCACAACTTGAAAATCAACTTCTTCTTGATCATCACTGATGACATAACTGAAGCCATTTGATGCTGCTATTGTGTAAATTTTGTTACATTGTGTTCTGGGAACGGGGTCAATATGGTCATGGATCGAAGCCTGGGCTCTTTGGTGGTGGTGGAATCAATGCTGTTCTGCATTTCCTTTATCGATATGCCCTGGAGGATCACACTTAGACCTAACCCTGCATTCATATCTTAGGAAACCTTTCTCCAAAAAGTGGATATTAACTCTTTGATATCTGATAGAATTAACCAGTAGCACATCTCTCCTTCAAAATGAGATAATTTTAAACTATCTACAAAAAAATTGTTCATGATTTTATTTCTTAGATCTCTATGATATCCTGCCCCCTCCCCAATGTTTGGGCACCTGATGGTTCTGATTGTTAATATTAGAAATCAATATGCAGATATATGAGTATCTACATTACAGTATTTAAAAATTGCTGTTTTTTACTGATGGTACTCAAATAAGACAGGTAATCTTAGAAGTAAAACACAAAAACAAAAGGAAAAAATCTAACAACAACAATAGCAACAAAACCCAGAAAATAACCCTAAATCAAACAAGAAAACCAAAAAGAATTCAAGGTTTCTATTCCCCAACTTAAGAGGAAGGCAAAGGAACTTAGTCGACTTTGCCTTGTGCTGGTGTTCAGTCTCTCAGGCGCTCCTCAGTTTTCTGAACCAAGAGCCACTAGAGAGAAATAGAAAGTTGAAACATATTAATATGTCAAAGTGTGGAAAGGTGAGTCTCAGCATTTCCCATGTGGATGTGCTTTGATTTTGTGTCGATTTGCTTATTTTTTCTTTTACCTGGGGCTTCAGAGGCTAAACCTGAAAGTGCAGAAGATCCTGACTGGAATGCTGAATTACTCTTTCAGTGGCTATGATTTAATGTTAGCCTAGTAGTTCAGCATTCAATGTATCCATGGTGAAAGGCAGTTTCTTTATCTGTCTAATGTTTTTAATCCCCTATCACAGATTGATAATTTGGTAAAATATGAAATCATGTCCTTGGTAGTCATGATAATGCCAAATTACTATAAAAGTTTTATACACTTACACTCACTTTCTATACCAATAACAAACAAACAGTAGTATGTACTGGTCCAGTGGATTAAGCATTAGCTTGAAAATTTAGACATTAGCATCTCCATTTGGATGCTAAGAAGTTCAAACGACCCACTTAGATTTAGGTGGGTCATTTGAGATGTTTTAAGGTCATATGAGATGTTAGCTGCTAAACAGCTTTGATTAAAAATGTTTCAAGTATCATTCATAACCTGATGAGAGAATTTGTTACCAGCTCATTTGATAACCAGGAAGCAACTTCAGTGCATCTATTCTCAACATTTCCTGTGGAACTTCATTTCTTAACTGAGCTTCTGGGAGGAACCATTAACAATAGGTAACATAAAACTAAGAATTTTCTCTCTCTCTCTCTCTCTCTCTCCCTCCCACACACGCCCCCTCCCCAACACACACACACACACACACACACACACGTAATATAGCCATCATAGATTTGTGTGACCCTTGGAGAGAATTGGTGCAAGAAACCTGAATGGATCCAAAGAACACAAGATTCACTGTACTTTCTTTTACATTCTGGTAGGACTTTTTTCAAAGGAAGGTGAATTTTCTCCTACAGGAAGTGGCTTGAGGGATCCTGATTATGCTCAGTTTAGACAGGCATCTATTTTTTCACCTTATTCTGAAGCAAGGGCCATTGGAAGGGAGAGGTATGGCTTGGAAAAATGGGTTTACTATAGTTTGCAGTGGGAAGCTTTATTAAAAACTGAGTAAAATTCTAATGCATCTGATAATTTTTGAACCCATATCTAAGATGGGATTATAAATTCATGAATTGTTTATAAATATGTTGCTCTTGGGGTGTTAGACTTCTATCTGCCATCACATTTTCTCTTCCCAACGTTTATGGCATTATGTAAACAAGAAAGAAGTTTGCCTGAGCTGAGTCAGAAGAAAAAAGGTGAGCAGATCTCATCCAAAGTCATGAGCAGCCAAACAGATGCGGTAAAAATGATGTTTGTGTTGTTACAAGACACCTGGCTACTGCCTCCCAGATTCAGAAAAACTGTACCCAGAGAGTTCCTCTGGAAACGAGTCAAATAACCCATAATGGGAGAAGCTGATTTACTCAACTAAATTTAGGCAGGAGGCATTGAAACTACCCCAACTCATCAAGGTTTATGGGAGGCCATTATACTATTTCCACATTATCTCTCCCTTTATTAATTCACCCAAGCAGTCTATTTGCTTTTTGGCCCAATGTAGTCCATTGAGCAGACATCTTAATTGAGCTGTTCATAATAATGCCTAGATCTTTTTCGTGAAAGTTGCTCGCTAATTCAGAACCCATCAGATCGATTCGTGTGTGGGAACTTGAGTCTTTTTTAGTGTGCACTCCTTTACAATGAACTAGTGCATTGGCCATGCACAACCAATCAATTTCTATTTTACTTTCTTCAAGAATACCACAGAATCATCTAATGTTTCAGCAAACCTTAAAAGTAATGATGTGGTGGTTAAACTGGCCAAATTTCAATTCTTCTTTCTTTCAGGACTTAACATAAGAGTTTAACTACCAAAACCCTAAGGTTTTAACTTCAAGCCAAAGTTATATTTGAAATCATTATACTTTTTTTATTTCAAAAATTTCTACCTGAAAAAAGCCATGAGAGAGTTCTATCAATCTCCAAAGAATGTAAGAAGCCAGAATGTATAAAGTCCTATGTAGAAGAAATATATTTTAATATTCAACCAGAATAATGGATTCTACAATGGAAACCACATCTAATAACTCTGCATATATTTGAATTTAGCAAAGTACTGATTATATTTATAGTGTATGATTTGAAATTTATTGAAATGCATTGGAGTTGATTTTTAAATTTAAAAAAAATTCTCTATCAATTATCTTCAGGATTTAAGACTGGAAGCAATCTCCAGGGTTCATTCTGTCAGGAGATAGGCTTAATTTAAGTTTTTCTAAAGAGATGGGCAGTTAATATATTATAGAAGAGGGAGAATTACATTTTGTGATATAATGACTTTTTTTTGCTTTATCTGTATCTTTACAAATATGAAGTGAAAATCAATAATAACATTTGGCTCTCTATAATGCGGAATATTTATAGTAGTTATAAGGCTAACCTACTAATTAAGCCTATTACTGTTTCAGCCTTGATTTAAGATTATTTCAAAGCTATGTAGAATGTAATTTAGGATTTTTCAAAATCATAATGTGGATATCATAGACATAAATTCTTACTTTGTGTGGACAAATGGAATTTGACTGTGGCTCTTGGTCATCACCACCAACACATTTCTACCCCCGTGTCCTAATTCCAGTTGAGTTCTTGTGCTTTGCCTCATCTTTATAAAATTACATATAATAAAGAAACTAAATGCTAATTGTGCGATGTCTTTAATTTAGTTAAGTCTGATTGACTTAGGGCCTTAATAAAATATTAATAGTGATAGTAACAGTGATATACACTGCAATTCATAATGATATAAAACAACAAATATATTTGTATTTTGAAAATATTGTTTCCAGGTGATAGGTCAATAGAAATCATTTGATTCTTCAACAACTTTGGCCTCTTAAAAATAATTTAGACTTGAAAGTGACAAAAGAAAACCATTAATATTGCATGTGCCAATGGCATGTAATGCCAGGAGTCCAACTGTACTTCACCAAATTTAGATATCCCTCTGTAACCCTGGGGGATTGTGATTGCCAAGGATGATAAAGTGAGAAGCTGTTTATTGGCAAGGACTTCTCTTGGAGGATGGAAACTGAATAGCATGCTCAATTAGCTATTTAATAAATTATTTTGGTCATAATGATATTGATTTTACATGTTGGAGGTGTCATTATTTTCAAAGTCAACTTTGGTATACGGTTTGCCTACTCACATCTTTCTGATGTCATCAGTTACTTTGAGATCACTGAATCCTCTCAAACTCCCTAGAGAATAATTGACACTTGCTGGTGACCCTTGTTGTTGGAAAAGTACTAGATACAAAAAGGAAGGTGTACAGTGAACTTCCAATGATTTGATTATTTAAATAAATATCTATGTGATTTACATAATACTAGCACATTGAGAACACATAAAATTATATGCAAAAAAAGAAATATAATATCTGTGATGACACTTTGGTACATTTTCCCAACTCAAAATTGTGGAATTGAGAAATAGTGTAGGACCTAAGAATCCATCATTTCGATAGTGAATGCAAATAGATAATCAACACTTCATCTATGACAAACCAGAAATATAGATGACCCTTTTATGTTTCATGTTCCTAGCCGACGTTTGAGGATAACAATTATTTTGTAATGTATGTTGTTAACAACTCTTACAAAAATATGCATTATTAATCAATTTTGATCAAAAAGAGGCATCAACATGGAGAACCAGCCATTGCCATAGAAAACTGAACATCTGATGCTTGTGTGGGGTTAGGGAGACAGAGACACAGTTGTTTAATCCTTTTCTTTTTGGTCTAAGGATCTTAATTATTACATTTTGAATATCTAAGTAGTCTCTAGAGTATGCCATCATTCACCCAGCTCAGCCCAAAAATCTATGGAAAAAGCTATAGCAACATGTATTTCATACACAGAGCAGATATAAAGTAGCTAGCATTAACCAATAAAACCAAAATTATGGAAAGAAAAATGGGGAATAAGGAGGATAAATTTGATGTAGAGCTAAAGTAACAAAAAAAGTTTCAAGAATTAAAGGAATGCCATAAGGCAAAAAATTTCAAATTAAAAAAGGCATATTTTTAATGCCTACAATAAAGTTAGAATTTGTTCATTAGGAAAAAAGGCAAAGGTGATCAGATAAGTGTAATGGGAGTAATATTTCAACACTATCCTGTGTGTGAGAGTATGTGTGCACGCATTTATCTAAATATTTTCAATTAGTTAGATTGAGGTATAAGAAAATGCACATTTGTGAAGTATAGAGTTTAATGAGTTTTGAAAGTTCATGCTCCTGTGTCATCCCCACACAATCCAGATACTACAGAACCTTTCCTCTTACCTTAGGGCCCTCCCCTCATTGCAGGCAGCATCTACAGCAGACATAGTAATTGCTTTGAGAAAGGGGCAATAAAGTATAAACTCTTCAAATAGGGTTTCATGGTTTTAACAGAGGCTATTAGTTTAGGGAGGGATTTTAGGCTCAAAAGTGTAAAGTATGAGAGGGCATTGGAATACGAGAGCCAAAGTTGTAATTAGCCAAATAACAGACTTGGGGAGAATGCTGGATGAGCTTTCTACAAGAACCTTTTTGTCTTGCTAAAAATTTCCTTGGACTACGGAGATGGAGATGAGTCAGAAAAGCAAAGATTGTGCCTGTTTGCTCTAGTATTATGGAGAACCAGGGTGCTTAAAATAGTGATGTGGTGTTCTTCAGCATACAGGACCAGTTTCTCAAATCTTCAGCAGCTCCTGGAGTAGTGTGTGAGGACATCCAAAGGCTTCCCATTAGCCCAAAAGAGAAGAGAGAGCCCGAAAGAGGGCTGTGGGCCCGCAGTAGAAGACCAAGGGTGCACTGACTGTCAGCTGGAGACAGAAGGAAACTCAGGCGTCAGCAGTGGGTTCCAAAACAAGGGTAATGCCAGTTGAAAACCAGGACTCTCTCTCCTGCCTTCTTTCCCAGTAATCTAGCTGTGATACAGGATCTCCAAAATGGAAATGAATTGAACCATGGGGAGAAAGGAGGAGAAATCCTGAAACGTCAGAAAACAAATTTGACCAAGTTTGACAAAAATTAAGCCTTTTGTCAACTGGTGGAATGGTGCTCAAAGCAGAGATTATAGTGAGTTGTAGAAAAAGAAAGTTAACTTTCTCGTTCTATGCATATCTAAATGCTGTGAAATTTGTACCTACTACATAAGCAGAATAAATAAATTCAACATCATATTAGAAACTCAAATTGGTAATGGACATCACTCAATCATGTTGAGTAAATGCATTTGCATGGCACTTGAGAGTTGACAAGTGGTTTTATGTCCTTAATTTCATTTGGTACACTCAATAGCCTGCACGGTAAGCAAGCAAAAGACCCCTCCTTTACATGAAAATATAGACAGCTATGAAATACCATCCCTGAATATTCATTGATTCAATTCATCGAAGAAATCAGAGGAATGCCACTACTTGTCACCTACTTGACATCCCATTTTCCCTGCAGGGCATTCTCAAGAGATTGTGTGGGATATTATAAAAGCATCATCAAGAGTATGAACGACCTTTGGCATGGCCAAGGAGTGACTATGCCCATAAACAGAAGTAGGTGTGGAGGGTGAAAGGGATAAAAGAGAGAGTTTTTAAAAATTTATGTTAGCATTGAAGAAAGGAAGGAGAGTTCATTAGTGACACCCCAACCCTTGCTGCTGGTAATTTAGATGGTGTGGGAAAACAGCGAAAGGTCCACAGGTGGAATAGCCTCAGCTATCTAACTCATGAGCCTGGAGAGGAATCAGTAGCCCTGACTGGTGATGAGGAAGAGTTTGGACAAAGTAGAAAAAGGCTTAGAGAAATGAAACTGGTTTTAGAGACAAGTCCTAGCAGAGGGTGTGACATCCTTAAGCCTGGTGTGTAGCTGGATAAGATATTGCTAATCCAGGGAACGGGTAAACTCAAAGCCAGCCAGGTGTCTGATGAGACCACTCACAGCATAGGCTCAGCCCCTGGCGGGGTTGTGGTTGTGGAGATTCATCCAAGAAGCTCAGGGAGTAGAACAGCTGCAACTTGAGGTCTGGAGGGAAACCAAGGCAGAAATCCAGCCCGTGGTCTAAGGAAGCAGGGGGAGGAATAATGGAGATGAGGTTTAGGGCAACAGGACCCCTACCCTGCCACTGTGGGCTGGTACTGTTGCTGCCCTGACCGGGTCAGGATGACTGTGGAACTCAAGGGACCCTAGGCTACAAACAGAGGCCATTGGCAATGCCAGTAAAAGAGACTAGAGAAGACAGGGTTGACCATGAGGGCACCCATACAGCTCGAATTTGAGCTACACTATCCAGGAAAGCCTGGCCTGACTGAATATACTAGTCATCCACTTGACACACTGCTGACACACGAGAGCTCATTAGAAAATAGTGCCTTGACCAGTAAGCTACCCATTTAAAACAATCTAAAATAATTTTAAACAGACAGCTAAAAGATTTTGATAGCAATTTGTAATTTTAACATGGTATAGGCATAGGAAACTTTTTCTAGACAAACAGCAGTAAATGTACCATTTTCTAAGCTAGACTCAGGAATGACATGAATCGCAAAATAATTCCTGATTACTTTTATCATTTATAGTAGAACGTTGTCCATTTGGCTGCTCATCTGACCAGCTTTTTTGAGTCCCATTAGGCCAGTCCCATGATTTTTGACTTCTCCCCGAAGTCTTTAGATCCTGCAGTGAATTTTAACAGGGCTGTAAGAGGGGCATTCAGAAGCAACTGGTTCTGTTTTGCTTTTTTCTTTCTTTTTACCTCTTTATTTGGATTTTGTTCATTCTCCATGTGCACAGGGCAAAAAAGTACTAATCTTAGAAGAATAGGAGCAAGCTCTGATACCTTTGTAACACCTGCAGCATCTGTGAGGCTCATGGTATGACTTTAGAAGCACCCAGCATACCAGATGATAGACCTTTAATTTGACTTATTCCACTTTTTAGAGCATTTTCAGCTTTCCTTTATAAGTGCCTTGTTTTCTCCCATGTAGCAGAAACAATAAAGATAACAGGAGGAGGAGGATGAACACCTGTGGGATGTGTACTGCATGCTAGTTACCCTTTGAGGGGCTTTACAAGGACTATCTTATTCTGTCTTCACAGCAAGCCTATGAGGCAGGTATTGTTATTATCCCCATTTTCCTGGGGAATCCAGAGAAACATGTATCCACAGAATTTTAGAGCTGAAAGACAAACATGTTAATAAACACATAGCCCTGTTTTACAATTAGCTGGCATGCCCACCAGTATCTCACACAACTAAGAATGCAAGAGACACCACCATCTTCCACGGAGAACACACTGCAGCCCAGATCCGCTAAGTCGGTGGCCCAGGGGCATATTTCCATTACATGACAGACCTGGGGTAAATCCAGGTTCTTTTACATTCATTTATCTTTCAACTACACCATGCCTTCTCTTAATTATAATTAGAAAAGTAGTACTTCTTAGAAATATAAATATATAAAATAAATGAGGTCTGGTACAACCACTAGGATTAAGTAAATAAAATTCTGTGGAAGCTGCAATGTGTGTGTGTGTGTGTGTGTGTGTGTGTGTGTGTGTGTATAGAGAGAGAGGTGTGAAAAAAATGTATACACATTTTAAGAAAGGAAAAAACTGTACTAAAATTATGCTGATGGTAACCACTGAGCACCTCTTGTAATTGCAGAAGTCAAATGTGACTTGTATTCATCTTTTACTAAGTATATAATATATTGGTATATATTGAGTATTGCAATTTTAACAGTTTTTTCCTTTCTTAAAATGTGTATACATTGGTTTGGCACCCTCTGTATATTCAACATATGTTGCCTTTAACAAAACATCAGCAAAGGAAATAAAAGAATACAGAGATCCCAAATCCTTGAAAGCTTGCCAGACTTCCTGATGACTAAGTTTGTGCCACTGGTTTGGAGCCACTTTGTTCTCAGCTCTTACAAAAGATCCAAAGAAGGGACCTATTAAAATTTCATAGGTCATAATTAATGATCCTGCTCATAAAATTGCTTCTAATATCTCTGGCTCTAGATAGACAGCTTACCTGCAGGGAGAATTTTCTTTGCTGCAACACATGGAAGATCATAAATTGGCGTGGTTCAGTAATTTAGTGGGTCTTGAAGAGCAAAAACCTCCATCTTTCTAAATCGATGATTTCAAAATAAGTGTACTGCTACAAGAAAATGAGAGCTTGTTACATACCTGTTTTCTACATCTACTCCCATGGCCTGATATTTTGTAAATTCAAGGAAACTTTTGATTTCCACTTTCTATTGATGTTTTCCTACGTCCGTGCCTGCACGTCTGTATGTCATGCTTACACAGCTATAGGGTGCACATCCTGAACATGAGAAAAACTTGCTTCTTTGATATTTCTGCTCCATGCAGCACAGTATGAGGAACAAGGAGCAACTGCATATTGTTGGACCAGAGAGGCCCTTCCTTTCACCTACTTTGCCCTCTGCCTCCTCTATTTCTCCCTCTCTTTCTTTCCCCCTACCTTTACTATTCCACCTCAAAAAACCTCCACTCTCTCCTAACAATTAATTCCTTAATTGTCAGTGTACAACTGAGCCAAGAAAAGCATTTTATCACCCTGCTGGCTTCCATAGACCTCTCAAAGTGGTCTTGGGTGTCTCCTCTGCTGTTAGAGGAAACAGCATGCATGGGTAATGCATTGGTTTGACTATGCTTCTCAAATGCCTATAAACTTCAATATTTGTTCTTGGAATGTATAAAAGGAATTCTATTAGGGGTAAACAAAATGTTATATTTTAAATTTAAAAATAAGTCTCATTGGTCCATTTGATATTTCTGATTATCAGTACCGATTCTCTTCCATTAGAGATTGTTGACTGAAGCTAGCATTTTATCATAGACTTTTTTATGGCAATGCAATAAAAGTAATTAATTGGCAGGAAAGAGACTCATTAAATTGGCTTTAAATGTTAGTCCCAAGTAACCAACCACACCAAAAATGTTGACTTGGTTTCCTAGACCTCATGGAAAAAAGCTAAGGGGTACAAAGAGAAGGATGTTAAGTACAAGGGTGAAGATATAATCGATACTCGGTTATTACCTTAACCAATGTTGTCAATAGCATATTTTTCTTTTGCCTTGGGGCTAGCAGGAAATGGTAAAATGATCTCCTATCCAATCAACTGGCTGGCACCTGCCATTCAAGTTGTGAATAATACCATGTTTAAAACTTGATAGAATAACTCATCTTGTGTAGACTTTGAACCGTCACCACTTGGAAATTACATCTTAAGAAACCAGAATCAAATATGACACCTTGACCTAAAGTGGGGAAGGGTCAATAGCCCATTAGCGGTTCCCCAGAGAATTTGTGTTATAAGTGACCTTCCATTTCTGCTGCCACTCTTACCCAACTGTATCAAAGCTGCTTGGGGAAGAGACAAACTAATCACTTGCATATACTCAATTTGCTGCAGGCCATTGTGTGATAAATTGTCCAATTTCACTAAGCAAGGTAGCCTGGAAAAAGAAAGAAAGAAAATCCGGTCTCACAGAATGTAAAGTCATTGTGTGGTCAGGTCTTTGGCTGTAATGCAGGACTAAAAATACCTGTTTTCTGGCAACCTCTCCAACTTGCAGGGGGTGTGGTGCACGGAGGGCATGACGGTTATTAGGATTTCTTCAGAATATTTAGAAAACAGCTGCCAGATGAGCCTCTCTGGCCAGCAGGACTTGATTTTTTTTAATTGATATGTCATCTCATTGATTTTGGGGAATGTATTTTTATAATTTTGTCCTTTGAAGAAACTGAAGCATGGAGTATGAACCCTAAGGCTGAGGTTAATTTGAAGGACACTATATGACTAGTCAAACTGACAACCTCTGACACATCTTTCATTGGCTTTAAAAATATGAATAACAATTTGGGTTATAGCAATTTAGATATTGCAGATGATACAAAAAATCCTACTGCCTGATCTAAGTGTTAAGGAGCCTAGGCAAATTCTAGTGGTATTTCGGCTTATCCAGCCAGAACACATTTACGTTTACCTCTGGTTGTTGATTTCGCCCCAGTATTTCTCGGCAGTAATGTTAGGGTACCAATTTTTCTGTTGGCTAATTCTGAATTGATGGTGAGTAGAATGTTAAGTGGAGTTAGGAAATGGGGTGATCATTTTTCTTGTCTCCCTGTGTGATCTTGGCTCTTGTTTGCCGCACTGTTCCATCTCAGATGTTAGTTCCATTCATTTCTGGAGTGCCCCAGTGAGCCTTCTCAAAGGCTGTGCCTCTCCAGACTGGTTACACAGCATGCAAGTAGGTGCTACTTCAAAAAGGGATGTGAAGTTGATTGGGAAACTCTGGTTTAAGTACAAATAGGTACCTTTTACAGGACTTCTTGGAGCTTCAATTTACTAATGTGCATTGTGGCTAACGAAGAGAGATAGGTAGTGTGAAACATTTACCAAAATTATTTCTCTAAATATTTCTTTTAATTTAGGAGGATTTATGGATGTGGTGCTCCATGGAGCATACTTTGCCAAATATCTAATTTGCCGAGTGTCAAATGTATGCAGTCCTTCCAAATGATCTGCGATGTCTCACATAGCGAATTTTCCACACAAATACAAATATGATTGGGCTGGCAGCAGTATACAAAAGTTAAACTTCTTTTTACTTTTGTGAACTATCGTCATAGAAAATTTTTGGAAAAAAAACCAGGAAATAAGAATACTGAAGCTAGAAGAAGAAACATGAACATAGCTTAGTTTGTTTCTGCTGACAAGCCTTTTGTAGTCTTCTCTTTAGGCTAGAGTGTTCCTACAGGAATTCAAGGAAGAAAAGAGCATTATTACCTCATCCTACCCTCAGCTCCCACAGATTGCCAGATCAGCTATGAGGGATATGAGATTGAGATACCCCCACAACTGTGAAATTTGGGTGGCATGACAGTCCTGGAATTTTCATTCTTTTTGTAACAAAGCAGCTCCTGGGAATTGTGAGTGGGCATAGAGGGGAACTCATGTGGCCATGGGGGCATCCTGTTGAGATGGCACTTTACCCTGCAGGAGAGTACTTGTAGCTCCAGAAAGATGCCTTCTAACATTTAATAAGACTTTCTTTTCCTCTAAGTTTAGATACATCCAGGACCAATCAAAATTCTCATTAACATGGTTTATCTGGGTATAAGAAAACTATGTAAAATTCCAGTTTCTTATATTTTTAGGGTAACTTGAATAATTTGGTAAGCTACATAACTAAAACACGCAACAGAGCAATGGAATGTTTTGTTATTTATTTATCTATTTATTATTTTATTTTTGAACAATCAGCTTATAATCCTTGGTCTCCTTCTTTCCATATTTTCGGATTCTCACCTTCCCTTGATCTCCCTGCCCCACTTCTGGCCCCAAACACACGGCATGGATGGATTTGTAACAAAAAATTCCTAATAGTTTCACTGATTTTGTTAATATAAAAACACAAATAAATCCTCAACCAAAAAGAAAAGTATAAAATTTTGAAGTGCAAGCTGACTCAAAGAGAATGAGAGAAATTCATTGTGGCATTTTCTGCTTCTTTACAGAATAAAGAACTTCTGTTTCCTAGGACTCAGGTGCACTTACTTGGAGAAAAAAATTTTCAATGGTCTGTTCTCTGAAAATCAAGCTGATACACATTTGCAACTAGAAACATAGATAAAACAATATCTGCAAATACACATTTTCCCAAAATTAAGTAAAATCCCATTTTAAAGCATGTTTGTATCAATGAGCAGGTAATGCTTCAAAGCTGTGTTTACTTTCATTTAAGCAGAAATGTCTATATTTCTGAATTTCATAACTAAATCAAATTATTGTTTTTATTTTTGCTTATCTAGTTGAATATAAAAATGTCTTCTCCAAAAATTGTTTTGTTTGCTATTTAATATAAAAATGGATCAGTCCTTAAGTTGCAATGAACCTTGTGAGAATGGGGTAAGTACTATTTTCCCTGTTTTACAGGTCAAGGAATAGAACTTTTAGATTTTCTTTGTCCCAAATCCTGGATTCTATCTATCAATATATTCTGCCACTTCAAAATATCTAATGCTTTTAAAGCCAGAAGCATTTTGTGTATTCATCATTTCTCACCAAATATAAGAACTGCCACAGAAATGCCTAGCTTTTAAAATTCCATAGCAGAATTAAATAAGCTCAAGACTAAGCAGAAAATAAGAATATTGAAGCTAGAAGAAGAAAAATGAACATAGCTTAGCTTGTTTCTGCTGACAAGCCTATTTGTAGTCTTCTCTTTAGGCTAGTGTTCCTACAAAGCTACACGCTTTCAGCCGTTGCACTGGAATTTCTAGCTTTGATCACCGGACTGTCATAGAGCCAAGCACATCTGCCTGGTCTGAACAATGGGAGAAATACCAGCCCTCCTTCTCTCTAAACATCTGAGATGACTCACAGGCTGTCATGAAAAATGCTCAGTAAGCCAAAGCTCTTCTCTACTTCATCATTCCATGGCAGAGGGGAATAAAGCCAAGATGTGAGGATACTTGCTCAAGGTTGCAGAACCAAAATTAGCCTTTGGTTCCCTGACAACTAGATTAACTGTCTTGTTCAGGGCTTTTCCATGCTTTTGCCTCTCAAACTCTGCAGGTGGGACTAACCATGCTGAATTTTTTTTTTGACAACTCTTGCAGTCTTTATTCAGAATAACTCACTGAACATTCTTAAAGTGTTTTATGGAGAAATCAGGCTCAAAATGCTGAGGATATGGGTGGTGAGTGGAAAGCATGGAGAAATTGCATCTTGTCTCATAGCCAAGGAGCTGTAGACTGGGAAGAGTGTCCAGGACAAAAGAGAAAGACCTGTGTAGTGGGATAGTTAGAGTGGATGGAGAAGTTGCTAAGGCTTGCAAAGGTCTTAGAAAAGTAGAACTATGTTTTGGGAACAAAAGTTCATTCCAAAGGGAGCTTACTTAAGAAGTACATATTTAGACATCTCAGTCTTTCTCATAAAACCATCTTAGATTTCAGTGGCCACCAAGCAAATTCCAGATGCCTGGATTAAGCTTATGAAATCAATTTTCCAAAAGGAAACTAGTCAAGGAAAAAAACACACAACAACTCTTTCTGAAAAATAAATAGAACTTTCTAAGTAAATTAAGAATATTTATTCATAAGTTGGCAACTTTCTACAATGTGTATTTGATGTCATCCTGCTAATGCTCTCGAAGCACAGAGCTTAAAAAGAAAACAAGTTTTATGAAATCCAATATGTAAGTAGTTTCTATTGCCTTTGCACTTAGTCAAATTTATTATTATTATTATTATTATTATTATTATTATTATTATTAAGAGATGGCAACTTATTTTAATGCAATTGCTTTCTACTATTCAGTGGATAAGGCTTTGGAGCCATCATCCTTTTGAGCAGACGAGGAAGGTGAAGGCTGATGAGATCAAATGATTTTTCCTCAAAATCAAAATTGAGTCCTCAACTAGGCTGGGATAAACCACAGGTCCTTACTCACATGAAGTATTTATACTTCTTAAAGATTTTAAATAAAAAATTTTTTGCTTCTCTCCACAATATTCATTAGTTCTAATCATATTATGGTCCCAATGTAGCTATTTTAGAGTGAAATTAAAAGGCAGCCTAGCTTTGGAGGGTAAGAGTTATTGAAAGAGGTGTCTGGAGAGCCATTTAAAATTTTCAAGAAAAAAAAAGAGAGAGAGAGAGAGTGTGTGTGTGTGAGAGAGCTGTTCTTTTCCTTTTAAAAATTAAGAAACCAAATATAGAAATAGTCTAATTTACATTAATGATCTGCAATCTATGAAACAATTTTTAACCATTTTAAAGTGAAAGACTGGTGATTATGTGGAGGAGTAGATGGCGATAATAACCATAAATCTTTGGAAAGTCATGGATGTGCTAGGTAATAGTATGCAAAAATGAGGTTGGCTAGGTTCTTGGCCTGAGAATTTTCATAAGGAAAGCCTAAGCCATCATTCTGAGCTCTGGAGAGGGTGGAACTTACTATTTTTACTTGTCTTTGAACTTGAAGTGTTGGTCTTTTCCTTCCTGACATCCAAAACACCCCTCTGTACTGGCCCTTCTCAGCCTCTTTCCCAGGGAGAGTAGGGCCAAGGGTAGTTCAGGAAACGGGGATGCTGAACGTGCATGATAAAATCTCTGTGAAGCTGCTCCTGTCCAAAGGAGAATTTGTCCTTCCTACTGCAGGGGGACTGGGGATCTCCTGAGATGTACCACAAAATGAATGGTGGGCCTTAGTTGCTGAACTTTATTCTTCCAGCTAGGCCCAGTATCTTTGTAGAGAAATAACTACAGAGGGTGCCAAAAAAAATGTATACACATTTTAAGAAAGGAAAACTGTATTAAAATTATAATAATATATACCGATAACAAAAGATGAATACAAGTTACATTTGACTTCTGCAATTATAAGAGGTGCTCAAAGTAGTTACCATCAGTGTCCAGACACTTCTGATTATGGTGAATTCCTGCTTGAGTGACACTGACCCAAATGTCCACTTGTATACATTTTTTTGGCGCCCCTGGTAGCATTGCTCCTGGGAGCATACGAGACTAAGAATGGAGAGTAGAAGAATGGAAGATGGAGGTGGAGAAGGAGACATGTCTGGACTTACCAGTGAGTGAACCAAATTTCAGATCATAGACAGAGGGAAGACCAATGTCCACCAAATGATTCTGCCAAGAAGCAGCAGAGTCAGTCATGAGATGTGCAAATTGCCCAGGGGAAAAAATGCTTGGAATTAAAGATTTGTCTGAAAATAAAAACTACTTGCCCTGGTTCCCAGTTCTAGATCCCATATCATCATTGGGAAAGAACACCTCATGGCATGTAAAGCACAGTAAGAAACCAATTGATTTAAAAAAAAACAAAACAAAAAACCCAACTTATTTTAAACACACTCAGTGATAGTTTCAAATATGCCATGAACAAATTTTCAAGGACTTCCCTTCCTATTGTTGGAATTAGAGCACGTAAGTGCAAAGAAAAGTATGCTTGATTGTGCTACAATAAATGGTATGTTTCTTAACAATTTTAATATCTCAGCTATAACCCCAAATCTCTGAAGTTAAATAGTTAATGATAATTATGTGTGAATGTCATACTTTAAGGGAGGTCTGTGGCATGGATTTGGTTTTATCTGACAGGTCAATACTATGGAAACAATTTCAACTTTCAGCATTATTTTTAAAGATAAAAATGGATTTTAAAAAAAGTCTGCAGAGAATTGATTCTAGCAATGCCATTATGTGTTATACATATTAGAGAAGGGGGTATGGCATGTACTCAGAGAGTTTTAGAGGAAATTAGAATGCTACAAATGATCCCCTTTCTTGAACCCTGAAAAATTCCACTTTGATTTAGCACCAGTGGAATTGTTAATAGAAAGTTCTTTGCACATTGTGTATAAACAGCACAGCCCGGCCTGTATCAACTTTATGCTCCAATAAACAAGACAATAATGACAAATTATCAAAGCAGGCCTCAGATGTGACCCTCAATTGGGAGAGCAGCAATTTAATGAAGACAAAAGCTAGGTGAAAGCTGCTAATATCATTTACTGATAAACAGATTTTCTCGAGAGGCTCCTAGCTGAATCCCCTAAGGACCCATAAACCTGCATAATTCCATTTAAAATATTGTGCAATTCACTAAATTAGTCTTTGAACATCCTTACTATCCAATTACGAAGCCCCAGCATGGACAGAATAATGAAATTTTTCAAACTGTGGAATGCATGTGGTCTTAACAAACTTATGACAAACACCAAAATTAGCTTTCAATTTTGAGGGCAATGTAGCTCCCCTTAATACCTCAAGTCAGAGTGCCAACAATAAAACACTATTGTAGGGCTAAGCAGAACAGAAGAAAAATAAATCTTGCCTTACTCAGAATTCTGAACACGGTCTACCTTCAGAAAAAAAAAATCATAAGAAGTTGAATGATGTTTTGCATTTGCAAGCTATTTGGTCGCTTAAAGTCTAGTAAAAGCTTTACTGAATAAAGGGTACAAAATACCTCCTGGACAGTTCTATCTTCCAGGCAGGCAGAAAAAGGCGAGAGTTTGAGGAAGTGAAATTTATTTCTGTTCAAGCATTGCAAGCTACATTATTAAAGTCATTTGTCATGGTTTGAATATTTCTGCCTGATTCACCATTAAATTGGCCTTCTAATTACCAACTTTGTCATGAAAAGTGGCCTGGCTGTTTCATTCACCAGAAAACTTCAATTCTTTAATCATCACTTGCTTTGTGTATATAAAAAGAAAGAAAGATGAAAACAACAAACCATATATATATATTTTTATCCTTAAATCTTAAAATAAATGATGTCAACACAATTATGCTTGAATTATCCCATAGCTATACATTTTTAAGATGTTGAGAAGTATTTAGAAAGCGAGTTACCAGTTCATCTTTACAAAGGAACTTGTCAACACTAATGCATTATCTGGTTGCCCCACTCAGACCACGTTAACGTTTGCTCTTGTCATGGATTCAGAACCAACAGGTACCAACTGCAGTCATCATGTACCAGCTGAGATATTCTCCTTCTTATATATCCTAGCTTCTTGGCTTCTTTGTTGCGAAAGTTAATTTTATTCACAGAAAAAGATCTAGAATCTATGGTTTCTCTGAGCAGCCTAGTGAAGTTGATGAGTTGTTTACTGCTAGTTCATTCTTTCAGGCAGACAGGATAGGGGATTGTGGCTGACAATCACATAGATACGGTATCTTCCCATCTACATTTATTTCTGTTGGCTATGATAATGGTACAATACGTGCGCATATTTTAGACCACACAGTAGAGCTTCCCTCAGTGTTTGGGGGAAAGAAGACTAACCTGTTAACATTGTTAAGAGAACTCCAACAAGGCTTAGTAATACAAATTTGGGAAACATCCATGGAACAAAACAGAGACAGGCAAAACTATTTTGACCCAAAGCACACCAAATTGTGAGGTGTTTTACATTTTATAGATGAAGAAACTAAAGCATAGAGTGGTTTTGCAAGTTTTCCCCAAGTTCACACAGCTAAGCAGAGCCAATAGAACAGTCTCGAGCCTACTAAATGTAACCACCTCTCCATGTGCATGGAAAGTATTTAGCACAATGCCCTGTATGAGTGTGAGCATCAAACCTCTGAACTAATTTTTACATGTAGACCAATTTTAAAAAGTGTAACACCTTAGACACTTTCATGTGTAGGCTCCAAATACAAGTATACCTCAGAGATGTTGCAGGTTCAGTTCCAGACCATTGCCAAAAAGCAAATACCGCAATAAAATGAGTCACATTTTTTTCGTTTCCCAGTGCATATAGAAGTTATATTATATTACACTGTAGTCTATTAAATGTGCAATAGCATTTTGTCTAAAAAGAAGGTACACAGTTAATTAAAAAATACTTTATTGTCAAAAATATACTGACCATCATCTGGGCTTGGCAAAATAGCTCTATAGACTCACTGGGCGCAGGGTTGCTATGAACCTTCCATTTGTAAAACAGCTAATACCTGCAGAGCACAATAAAGCGAATCTTAGTAAAATGAGGTACACCTGTAAAGAGCTCCATGTTAATCTGAAGAACCTGAGGACTATATAACATTGGGATTCTTATATTAGCATTTGATGATCACCCTTATAGATGCCTTCTGTTATGAAAACAATCTTTGGCTATTATTTTCTATTAACTTACATGAGTAGTAAAAATGAGTAAAACATCAGAATAAAGTTTATGAGTATTGGGAGCTTATTTGTATGTATTCTTCTTTTGTTTAATTACTGACCTTCCTTGGAGGAAAGTTGTAGCTGCTAATAAAAGGTTTACTCATAGCATAATTATCTCATCGCTTCAAGATAATCGTGTATATTTTATGATCTATTTTTCAGACTGTAAAAAAATGAATACACTGGTTTCATCGTGTTTTTTAACATTGAACAAAAATGAAGAAACTTGGTTAAGAATGTTGAATGTCATAAAATATGAAATTAGATATTCACCTTTAAAAAAACTAGGATGCCTTTGAGGGTAAAAGGGGTGCTACTAGCAAGTATGCAAAAACAATACGGCTAAACCAAGACTGTTCCAAACAAACCAGGACATTTTCTTCACTCGTATTAGAATGTTTATTTTCTCTATCTTTTTTACAGATTCCTTCCCTACTTTTTCTGAGTTATAACCTGCAGCAGGTTCCTAAAAAAAGGATGGTGGTAGGTAAAATTTTGGACTCCTGGTATATTTAAATATATATTTATTCTACTCTCAATTCCAATTGAGAATGTTGATAATATACAATTTTGGTTCTAAAAGCATTTTTCCTTAGAATTTTGAAAACAATTTTCCCACTTCTTCTAGTTTCTATTTTTGCTTTTGAGAAATGTGATGCTATTCTGATTCTGTGTTATTTATATATGATCTGTTGCTCTGTCTTTTGCTTTTTTCTTAGCATCTTTCCCATTTTAAAAGATTTTCTTTCCTTCTGTCTTACTTGAACTGCTGAAATTTTTGTGTTTATCTTCCATGTTGTGAAAATTCATGATGATGTGCCTTAGTTTGTTTTGGTTTTTTTCATGTATTGGACTGGGTATTTGGAGACAAATACCGTCAGTTCTGAGTATTCTTCTTGTGTTATTTTTTAAGATAATTTCCTTGCTCCATTCCCTCTATTCTCCCTATATCTTTTATTAATAAAACATATCTTCTCAATTGACTAATTTCTTTTTTTTATTCTTCCATTTATTTGTCTTTTTGATATATTTTCTGGGAAATGTTCTTGTCTTTATCAACCTTTCTATTACATTGATATTTTGGCTATTCTGTTCTTAATTCTTTCTTGTTCTCTAATTGTTCTTTTCTACAGCATCCTGTTTTTGTTTTATGAATATAATATCTTTTCTTGACTCTCTCAGGATATTATTATTTTTTTAAAGTTTCTTCTGCACTCTGCATTGTCTATCTGCTCTGAATTCCTTTGTTTGTATGGTTATTTTTATACTCTTTCTCATATTGGAGGCTTGACTCAAATGCCTGGTGATCCCTTGCTGACTCTTAATGTTTATGAATGAGGCACTAAAAAGCAAATCAGAGGCTCCATTTGTGTGCAAGGAATTTTCCACTTATGGACTTCACTGTGGCCTCATCAGAAAGCGACAAGACCTTTTCATCAGAAGATCTCTAAAAGTCAGTTCAGTTTCCCCAGAGAAGATCTCTTCAATGTTCCTGCTTTGGGGTTGGTGGCAAGCATTCTATGAGCCTACATTGTCTTATCAAATCACTCTGTATTCGGCTCCAACTCATCTTGACCTTGACCACTTTTGTGCATGTTGCACTTGCATCTGGAGACTTTCAGCTCAGTTTCTCCCAGAAAAAAAAACTTGTCCTCTTGGGACAGTCAATGGCTGTACATAGACCTTTAGCCTACCCATGTCATTTTGGCTTTGCATTCATCAGATGCCCGACACCTCCAAGTGCAGAGCCACTCAGGGATTCATAGGGCAAAACAGCTCACCTGTTTTGCTGTTCCAACTTTGCCAGCATTTATGTTCTAATTTCCTCCACTCTGCTAAATTCGTTACTACCCTTCCATCTGCTTTCTAGCTTTCAAAAATCTTCACATTTTTACAATTTTGGTTATCAGTGAAACTGACATATGCTCTAAAAATCAGCTCTTGGTCTGATTACTAAATTCAGCTTAAATGAAATGAATAACTGCTGATGCCCAAATTTCAGCAATTGTTTCGGAAGCTACTAAAAATCTAGAGATCAGGCAAAAATCCAGATCACAGATCTGAAGCCAGAGAGTTCTAACTTCACAAGACCCCTGCTGAAGTATCAAAGCAGGCAGCCTCCAGCAAATAGGGGGCTGCTGATCTTAAATCAGAAAAGGAATTGGAAAAGAAGTGGTGAGTTTGCAAAGAAAAAAAATTAAGTAAAACAGAGACCTGCAGTGTTAGCAGTTGACATTTAAAAAAAAAATTTAAATGATGAGCTTGTGGCTTTAATATCACGATTCTACCCAACCCCCTGAATCTTTTTATCATACCTAAAGAATTGTTCATTCATCTTTCAGGAATACATTAGAGCAAGAGAGTTTTCCCATAGGCAAAAGCATTATACATATTTGCAAATGTCTTACATAATGATGTGAATACCATGCATAGGGATGTTTTGATGAAAGGTAGAAACAATGCAGCAATTTCCATTCTGTTTCGTTAGCTCTCATTCTCCCAAGTAAAAGGAGTTTTCTTTGTTGTTTATGCTTTTTCAAATGTTAAAAAGGCTGGTATTTAGAATTCATGGTACTGGCAGTAAATAGGAAAGCTGGTTGTCATTTGATGGAAAATGTTTGTTTATTAATTCAGATGCTTCATCTCACACTTACGTTTCTGGTCACTATTTCTAATAACTTATTTTTAAAACTTGCTTATTGAGGACATAAGACCTATTTTCTTAAAATTGGGATTCAAGAGTATTTTTAGCCATATCATAGAGTAAAAATAAAACTGAATCCCAATTGCAGCTACAAAATAGTCTTTTTGTTTAGCTTGTTATGGTCAACTCAGGTATAAAATTTTATTTTTGCAGCAAAAGTTTAAATATGATAACTTAAATTAGGACTTAGTTGTCAATGTAAAAAAAATAAACAAAAGTCCCAACAGTTTACTGCCTGCTTTGCATCTACATAAGAATTCCCCTTTCATTATGCCCCAGCTACTGGCAGCTTATTATGGCCATTGTTTAATTTGTGTTCTGTTTTTACAAATGACACTTGTACAGGCCTCTTGGGGCTGCTGATAGAAGCCAAGTCCCTCTCTTTCCCTTGTGTCAATTCTTTTGTGAACCTTTATAATTAGCCACTTAACAAATTGAGGGAAATGAACCTTCAGCTGCAAAGTGTATTCTGAAGTTAAGTCAACCATATGACAGGCAAAACCGATACATGAAAATCTCCTTAACTCAATTGTTCAGTTGCCTCAAGGGTTAAGAGGCATTCTACTAGTAATTGCCTAAAAGAGAAGCCTTAGAAGGGATGTTTTTGAAGGTTCACTATTCAAATGCCTGTCTTTCCAAGAAACAAAACACATTAGAAAAAACACATATTTCAAAGCATTATAGCTACTTCTTTTCAAATCTTTTGTTTTGCAGGAGAAAAATGTCAAAAGTCTGACTTTGAAAGAAACAGGATCCCCAGGATTCAAATTTACAGATTAACTGTAAAAAAAATAATAATAAAAGTAAAAAAAGATGAAAAAAAGAAAGCGCATATTTTGGGGGCTGAAGTATTTAAGTACAGAAAATAACACTATGTGTATTAAGCTATTAATGAATTTTGTTTTTGGAATCCCTAATAGGGACTCCAAGAACAGGGTGCTATCATTACCAACTCTTCTCTTTTTATTACTAATTAGACTTCTAAATGTGAGTGTAAATGTACCTCGGAGAGCATGCGTTAAAAGTTGCATATGCATAAGCGATAATTTCAAATTCATCTTCTAAAAACTTCAACTTCATATTTTCTCATGTCCCCACTTATACCACATTAACATAGTCTTTTGTATTTAATTTTTAAATTCCACTGTGATCATTCTATCAAGGTATTTACTTTTGGGAATATCTGATATCTTAATCCCCAGTTCAATAGCCAAGAGTAAAATATTATCAATTTAATGTATCTTATTATCATCAGTAATTTTTTCAAGTTAAACATATATTGCCTTTAATGTGTAAAATGAAGTTTATCTGGTTTAGTGGCATATCTAATATATATATATATATATATATATATATATATCTGATATATTTTACACAGAGCTGGGGAGGCATAAATGGAGCTTATATTTAATGAGGACTTAGAATATTATAATGTTAGAAGATTAGAAATTTTAAGGTGCTGTAATATATTAAGATACCAGAATCCTTTATATCTAGAGAGTAATAAAATGGAGCACAGTAACATTTCTGTCGTGGTCAGTGAAATAGGTTTCTCTTCACATAAACTCAAAATGTTATTGTAAATAAAAAAATTTTGGTTTTATTATAATACATATCCCAAATATTTAAATTAAATTCTTATAGCAACTGTTTCAAAGACTGTTAAATTTGCTACATAGTCTATTGAACTAGTGGTTGACAACATTGTTCATTTAAGGCCATGTCTATACAAAATTTGTTAACTCATCCATGCCTATCTTTTTTTTTTAGCTCTATTGAGGTACAATTGACAAATAAAATTGTATATATTTAAGGTGTACAGCTTGGTGTTTATATATATATATATATATATATATATATATAAAATCACGATCAAGCTAATTAACATATCTCATCTCACATATAGTAGTACCCTTTTACCTGAGGAGGATACATTCCAAGATCCCCAGTGGATACCTGAAACCACAGATAGTACTGGACCCTATATATACTATGTTTTATTCATCTACACATACCTGTGATAAATTTTAATACATTAGGTACAGTAAGAGATTAGCAATAACTAATAATAAAACAAAGCAATTATAACAATATACTGTAATAAAAGTTACGTGACTGTGGATTCTCTTTCTCTCAAAATACCTTATTGTACTGTACTCACCTTTTCACTTAAAGGAAGCACTTTATGACTTCTCTTTGGCACATCCAAATCGCCAGCATCATTACTCAGGCACTTTGGGGCCACTGTTAAGTACAATAAGGGTTACTTGAACACAAGCACTGTGATACAGTGACAGTGGATCTGGCAACCAAGAGGGCTACTAAGTGACTAATGGAGAAGGGTGGTGTGTGTACAGTGTGGAGTCACTTGGCAACGAGATGATTGATGTCCCCAGTGGGATGGAGCGAATGGCGTGAGAGTCCATCACACTACTCAGAAAGGTGGGCAATTTAAAACTTATAAACTATTTCTGGAATTTTCCATTTAATATTTTTGGACTATGGTTGACCATGAGCAACTATAATTATGGAAAGCAGAACAACAGATACAGGTAGGTGACTACTGTAGTTACCATTTCTCTTTCTTTCTTCTTCTTTGTGTGTGTGTGTGTGTGTGTGTGTGTGTTGAGAACTATCCTTTTAGCAAATTTCAAGTATACAATACAGAATTAACTATAGTCACCATGCTGTACATTAGATCTTCAGAACTTACTCATCTTGTACAACTGAAACTTTGTACCCTTTGATCAACATCTCCTCATTTCTCCCTCCCCTCAGCCCTTAGCAACCACCATTCTTCTCTCTGCTTTGATGAGTTAGACTACTTTACTTTCCACATGTAAGTAAAATCATGCAGTATTTGACTTTCTGTGTCTGGCTTATTTCACTTAGCATAATGTCCTCCAGTTTCAACCATGTTATCTCAAATGACAGGATTTTCTCCTCTTTTAAGGCTGAATAATATTCCATTGTATATGTTTACCACTTTCTTTATCCATTCATCTATCAACAGACACGTAGGTTGTTTCTATATTTGGCTATTGTGAATAATGCTGCAATGGTTATATAACTCAAAAGCAAAACACCAAAAAAGCCCAATTAAAAAATGGGCGAAGGACCTAAATAGACATCTCTCAAAAGAAGACATAGGTAGCCAACAGGTTGATGAAAAGGTGCTTGACATTACTAATCATCAGGGAAATACAAATCAAAAACCGGAATCATACCTGTTAGAATGGCTGTCATAAGAATGACAAATGATAACAAATGTTGGTGAGGATGTGGAGAAAAGGGAACCCTTGTGCACTTTTGATGGCAAGGTAAACTGGTGCAGCCACTATGGAAAACAGTATGGAGGTTCCTCAAAAATAGAAATAAATAGAACTACCTTATGATCCAGCAATTCCGCTTCTGGGTGAATATCCAAAGGAAATGAAATCAGGATCTCAAAGAGATAGCCTCACTCACATGCCTACCTTTTTGAATTATGGAGTAGGGACAGAAAACACTTATTATATGACTGACGTATGCCAGGCACTGTCCTATATTACATATATTAATTAATATAACCCTTATTGCAATCCTATGAGATAGATACTCCTACCATCTATCTCTACTCTACGGATGAGGAAACTGAGGCCAGTGAGAATAGTAAAGTCACATGGGCAGGAAGTGACAGAACTGGGATGTGAACCTGGCTGCCTGGCTTAAATCTATGCTCTTGACCACCAGGCCATGGTGATTTGTTTCTGTGACTTATCAATTGTTTAGCTCTATTGAGCTAACACAACTAGCTCGAGTAAACCCTCTAGCAGTTCTCCTGGTTAGAAGTATTTTAACCTGTCGGAAAGCCTTCTTTCCCAAACTGTTGATAGATTTAGAGACCTATTATTCAAGGCTGAAGTCAACTAGATTTAAGTGACCACATAATGTATTGTGGCAGTAGGACATTTTAAAGAAATAAATTAAGTACTATTAATAATTACACACTTGGACAGCTGACAAAACCTGGACTGTCCCAGGCAAATCTGGGCATATAGTTGCCCTAGTAAAGTAACTTGAAGCCTGAGGCTCAGCTTCTTATGCTGCAGACAGAAAAATGGCTAGCAAATCTTGCCAATTCTCTTGATGCCCCTGGAAAATGAGAGTAAATAACACACGCAGATGAAGTCACCTCATTGGCCTTCTACTTTGTACATTGGAACCCCACATAAAAATCAATTTGAGAGTCCTATATAAGTGTATCTTTTAGAAATTGCCAAAATGAGCCAAGACACTAGCCACCCTTAAGAGCTGTCTTAGCCTCCCAAATTACCAATGGGAAAAGAGCTAACAATCTTTGCAGGTAACGAACTCAGTAGAGGTTAGTGTTTCAGCCATTTAATGCCCTCTGCTATCTCCTTACCACTACCATCATTCACTTCTCACTGGTAATAGCCTTGGACAGTTGCCTTAGTACCTAATGTCATCATAGTCACTAGGTAATAAAAAATACTAAGCAGCATTCCTCTTAACTCATTGAAATTGCTTATGAGTTAGCACCAACGCATGCTACATAGGAGGTGCTTAAATTAATCCAGACTGCTGAATGAATGAAGGAATGAAGAAATGAAGAAATGAACATGGGGAAAAGACTATTGCTTCCTTGACATTTTTAGTGGTACTAACACACTGCGCTGCTAAAGAGGTTGCAGGTAGCATTTTCACAGCTCTTCGTGTTTTAGGCACTAGGTTATAAAATATTCTTACTAAAAAGTCAAGTTGCCTGTAAAAAATAGAAAATCCACAATCTTTATGCCTGAGTGGCCTCTTAGAATAGATTAATTCTGGAGGTACAGCTGCTAAGACACCTATAATTTGATGATAATGTTCCTCATGTTTGAAATGTTCCAACTTTGACAGCTGTAATTAGGAAAAGTGCAACTCCATAAACTTGTGAGTCTGCCTACAGCGTTTCCACCTTTGACTCTGTGTCAGGAAAGGCCCAGGAGGGCAGTTTCCAGGCTCTCGGCCTCACGTGGAAAGGTGCTGGCTCGGTTATTAGATGGCCATCAGCTGAAACCAGTTGGTCATTAGCTACTATTGTTTTGCATATAAATGCCGCGGCTGTGTTAGCCCGTGTGGATGTTGCGGAAGAGGCAGAAACTGCGGATCCTACTTCCTGTGTCTCACCTGGCCGCCAGCGAGACTGTGATGCAGGAACACCCCTTGTTGGGTTACTGATGAATGTTGGCTTCTCGTGTCTCACCAGCCATCATCAAGAATATAATATAGTGATATGAATTCCCTATCTGTGTCTCTGTTGTTGTTCCTTTTTCAGCCTCACCAAATCCTGTGTTCATCTGCCGGGAACTGAGCCCCAGCATGACAATCTGTGTTGGCTCTTTCCTGATTAGGATGTCTGCACCCCATTCCGTCCATCTAAGACCTCGTTAAATTTAGCTTCTTTTTTTGATGGATTCCTCCACCACCTCAATCCATGGTGAACTCTCATCTGCCTGAATCCTGTAGCATATTCTGTCCCATTGTAAAAGGAACAATGTGTGCTGCTCAAATTGGTAGGCACATATTTATTTACATAATAAATTATATAAGAATGTTTTTACAGAGCAGAATATGTCTTCTTTGGTCCCTAATTACTGATAGATATTTTACAGGGGTTGCAGAATTGTCAGACTTCCTTTTACTATAACATACCATTAAGTAGCAAAGCTTTAGGGGAGGCTTTTAGGCCCCATCTACTTCTAACTATTAGAAGCTATGTGTATCTATCCCCAAAAAACTATTAATTGTACATGCCCGAATAGGCTCAGATCGGTAACAAGAGCATTAATAAAAGGCATGGGGACTTAAGTGTTATAATTCTCTTTCAATAATAGTATGTGATTGTTTGGCTTATAGTGAGTACTAGGCTTATATAGTGTATTTCTATTAATGGGTTACCAGACAGGTGCATAAATAATATATATTTACAGCATTTATTATATAAATAAATAAATGTAATCATGCATAGCAGTTCAAAACAGCATATGTGTGGTTCATCAGAATGATATGGACCTTAGGTGGTACAGGAGTTCAGGTAAGTGATCACTAATGAATTTTAAAGTTCATT
>NW_017731569.1:104325-121752 GCF_001890085.2 Hipposideros armiger
GATGAGTTCTTTTATATTGATTATAGTGCACTAAATACTAGTGATCTAAAAGAGTTGAAGCATCCTTATGTGAGTCCACCATATACCAGAACTCAAGTGAAAACAGCCTGTTGTGTTTTCCTTGGTTCTTCAGTTCTGCTAAGCAAGAAGGAAGAGAAGCATAAACTCAGGCACAAGGATGCTTGTTACTTTCACAAAGGCCTCATGGGGAGTCTGCTTCTTCAGTATGTTACATAAGGAATATACACTTTTTAATGGGTGAGGTACATTAGCAGGAGAATGCACCTTCATGTTTCCCCTTCTCGGTCCCCTGTTTGATAACTGTCCCTAACTGGTGATAGCAGAATTTTTAAAAGTATGATGATAGTGAACGCTATCTCAGTTCTTCCGGTATTTTCTCCACAAACACTTTTCATATACAGCTACTCATAAATATTTGCTGGTGCTGCTAATGAAGAATTCATATTCAGAAGAAAAGTGATTTGGTAAGGCGAGAGTGAAAAGCATGTTCTTTAGTTTTTCTTCTCTAATTTTTCTGAATGATGCTGCAGGGGGCAGTGAGAAAGTGTTCCATGGGGCACAGAGAAACCGTTTCTTTTAAACTGGTAGAGAACATGGGTTTGTAGGTGTGCTGGTCAATCAAGCTAACGCAAATGAATAAAATATCCGAAGTACTTCATGTCCATGGGAAAAATCAGGATGCAGGGATGTGTTACATCTTTTAAAAACATTATGCTCATCTAGCAATGTTACAAATTCTTTTGTCACATTTACATATCCTTCCCGGTGACAAGTTGAGATTTGAAGCATATTGTTCTTAACTACATGAACATGATGAATAGAAACAAATTAGACATATTACTCTATGTAACAGGCAGCATTGACCTATTCTAAAATGCATTATCAGACCAATTTTAAAACAGAAGAATCAAAGTAATTGATTGGTGGCTGTGGAAATGTTGCTTCCATCAATACTTAAGTGTATTTTGAACTTTCTGTGTGCCGTTAAGTGAACCTAATTGAAGTCACATAACCATGATTTTTGATGTAACAAAAATGTTAAGAAAATATTCCGAAGGGCAAATTTTTAAAGCCACATTAGTCCAACATTTCATTCGAATAAAAATTAAAAGTGCTTTATGTTAGCACAAGCCATTATTTTTTTCATCTTTTAAAATAATTTGTAAAGTAAGATATTTTCACTTTGAGGAAAACATATTTTAGAAAAACTTCCAACATGAGTTTTAAAGAACAATAACAAATACCTAAGATTAAGTATAGGTCACTAAAATTTTAATAATGTAAAAATTTGAGTGATAATTTTGGCAGCCTTTACAAGAATAATTATTCTAGGTTTTATGTAAAAATGCTAAATAAATGCACAGCTATTATTTCTAGTGTGTTTTCAATTACCATACTACTGACCTATAATGGTATCTGTACCTTAATTTCCTTGTGATTCTCAAACTACTAGTGCCTAAAAGTCATTAATCAAATTCATCTTAATTTTGGTTCATTGTTTTCATTTGGTTGAAACCAACTGAAGGGAAAATCAAAACAAATCTATCTGCATGTGTTCAGTTTTTTATCCACCTGGGCATAAAATAAAATAGTCATGAGGTAGATTGAGAAATGAAATCAAACTTCACATGATTTTGCATTTAACATATAGGAAAATTCTTCTCTAATGAAAATTCACTGGTTGCTGTCATTTGTGCCTTGCACTTGCCCTATATTGTTTTCATGGTTGAGGGGAACTCATCTTTCGTAAGCAGATTTGGGGGACCCCTGAGCCTATAGCAACACAATTGACATATTAGTCTACTTGCAAGATCTCTTAAAGCTCTGTGTATACTGATGGAAGTCATCCAGACTATTCTTCTCCACCCTTCACTTAACAAGCGTAATAATAAATGAACATTTAAAGTAGCAGCAAGTATATTAACTGGAAACAAATAGGTTTCATTTATAACAAGTGCACACAGGTTAATTAACAAGAAGGAGCTTTTGTGTTGAGGCAAGGCTCCCTGATGCTGCCTGGGCAGGTGCCTTTAAGGGCCAATTGAGCTCGATAGGGTAATTATCAAGCACCAGCGTGCTCTCTCGTTGGTTAGCAAACTGCTCCCCACAATTTGCTTAAACCTATAAACTATCAGCTGTGATTCTCAACAGCAATTAAGTGACAAACATCTCATTGGAGACTTGGGAAAACAAAAGAGACACGATCATATTTAAGGAGCCAGATGGATGTTTTTGAATGTCAACTTCGAAGACAACTTTCTAGGCAACAGAGCATTAGACAGAAACATATTTGGTGTTGTGTGAGAGAGGGGATACCATGGTGTTTAAAAAGAAAATTAAAATGGGCATATTGAATAATTGCAGTGTGTATTTGAGCAGCTTTTGGTTCTAAGATCTTGGAATGGTTAGCAGACTTAATAGAATATGGAGACTTAACTGATCTCTCCTTACAGTGCTCTTTTTTCCTAATATTCTCACTACCCACCCACACTTGAGGAGAGACTGAAAAACCTGGTGGAAGTTGCCTCACAGCAGGAGGGTGAAAGTCTAACCAATAGGAAGCAGTTCCTCCAGGGCATAAGTTACTAATTAGTTGTACAAAAAAAAAAATTAGCTTATTTCTGAAAATGATATATCAGCACAAAAAAAGTAATTTTAAACACAGAGATCGCCTTCTATCACAAACTAATTGATCTAGAAGTTTTAAAGATGTAACATTTAAAATGCTTCTGTAAGCATAGCCATGGTTCCAGGAGCTATAAACCTTACAAAGGCACCACTGAGTTAGTTCAATTAATTGTCTAGTTGGAAGAATCTCTAAAACTTGCAGAAGCTCTCATTTTTATAGTTAAAAATCTTCTGGGCATTTAGTTGCCTGCATTCAACAATGTTGTCTAACTGGTTTGCATAATTGGTGGAGCTAAAAGGCTATTCCACGACATTAAAAAATACAATTAGAAATGTATGAGTTTCCCTCAGTCAGAAGGTATTGATTTATTTTTAATTTTTTTTTCCCAGTGCCAAAATCACAGCATTTACAAATGTTTTCATGAACCGTGAGGAAGCTGCTGCTCAGTGTGTTCTAGCGTAGCATTAGGTCAACAGCTCTCTTGAAAGAACAAAACCAACCCAGGGCGAAACAGGCAGACAGGCCTAATTAAGCGCCCTAGAGTAAGAAAAGTGCTAAGAAAACTACACCGGGCTCGACCCCTGCTTTGTACTCCACCGGGTTTCCCTATACCTTGGCCACTTTCCTCTGGATTTATTATTTTTTTAATGAATTATTTAAACATGGCTATTTCACATCCACAATTAGTTTTCAAAGAAAAGGCAACAGGAGAAAATAATCACACGTTAAAGAGCTTCAGGATGCCTCCAGTTTGGGCAGAATGCTAATGACCTGTGCCTGTATCAGAGCACGCCCTTAGGGGTGGCGCCCCAAATCCCCTTTTGCTTTAAGTCCCTTAGATTCAGTCTCCATAGCAGCCCAAACCCCTATTTCCAACAGAGAAGACATGCACATATCAGAGAGTGGCTTTTCGAGGTTTCCTGCTGGTGCTTCTTTTGTGTACTGTAATTTCAATAGTAGGAAAAAAATAGCCTACAGAGAATGGGATATTTTTCATTATCGTTAAGGAGTAATAATCCATTGAAAAAATGGAAATACTAGTACCACTAATCACTTGCAAAAATGGAAATGCTTAACAATTCTTTTATCCCAATTACCTTTCCCCATCAGCACATGGCGGTCAGGTTTGTCTTAACAGGGAATGGCCTCCCCAAATCATGGTATCCTGACCCCTTATTTCTTATGACAGAATCGTTCACTTGGAATAGACAGTAAGGGATCATCAAATGCATCCTTCTGCCTTTGGGTGTGGCTACACTCGGCTGGAACTCATCATATTATAATACAATTTAAAGTGTTCCATCTACAAGCTGAAGACATTTCCAGGACAGGAGCTGAGGCCCAATTATTTGTTATTCTCCGAGCCTGACATATAACACATTCCCAAAAATATCTGTACAAGAAAGGATTAAAACCCTCAACGTGCAAAGTATATCTTTCTTGAAAAATCTTTGGGGGGAAAGAACTTTAAAATTCACTCAGCAATTCTTCCTGCCCATTTTGATGTTTCACAATATTCCCTCTGGGAGTATTCTGTATAGCTAAATAAGCAGCAGTTTCTACTTGATTGTTATCAGCCCAGTGGAAGAATTACCTTGAAAATCAAATTTTCTAAAATGGATGGGGACTCAATAGGATCACTTATATTTAAAATTGAGGGATAAAAATCATACATCTCTTATATGGGTTAAAAGCAAATTGCTAAAATACATGACTAGGAGGAGTTATATTTGATATAACATTAGAACTATTTAAGATTATAAATTGGCATTTATTGAAGAGCTACCATTTTGCCAGGTCTTTTATAAAAGATTACTACTAAAACTCTCACATTAATATTACAATTAAGTTTTGTCATCTCCAACTGATAGATATGGAGGCTGAAGGTCAGGGAGGCTAGATTACGTTCCCAAGGTCATGTAACAAGGAAGGAGAGGACCAGAGGGGTCAGGGTACTGAGACTACTCCAGAGGCCTGCTATCTGACCCTAGGCCTGAACCTCTGCATCAATTTCTTCTCTGTGATTTCAGGAACTCTAAATTAGTGTTGGACTTTTCCTCTCCAATTTAGAGGTCCAAATTCACAAGTGGTTAGTGACTATGGCTGACTGCACTCAAACGGTAAGGGTGGCACCAATCCCAAATCAGCACCACCTCATCCCTCATTCATTAGAGTCCCCATAACACACTATACCAGGGCCACCTAAGCACAAAATACAGATGAGCAAGATGCCAGGACACTTCGGGTTCTCCCTGAAGAGGACTCAACAGGACTCCTTCCTCAGTGCCTCAGGAATGACTTGCAACCCATGACAAGGAAGAGAGTGAGTCCTACTCCCACTATCTGCCACCATGGATGGAGCCAATGTATGAGGCACTATCAATCCTTCCCAATTTTTTCCTAATGCTGACTACTCTTAAGTCAATCCATGAAACTAACTGTTCATTAGTTCTTACTAATGAGAGGATGTAATAGGAGAGGAAAAAAAATAACAACAACAACAACACAATAGGTTTAATTTAAAATTTCCCTATTTGCTAATAAAGCAAAATGAAAATGATGTTTCTAAAACTGGATTTTAAAACCAGTGGCTTATTTGACAATTTCACGAAATGCTAGTATTAACCATTACTGCTATTTTATGCGTTGACAATATAAGGCAGAAATCTGATGTATTAGCCAAAGCTATCTGAAAGCAACTGCTAGAGTATTTGAATTGTTACGTGAAATTTCAGGAAGACCAGAGGCATCTGATTAGCATATATGGACTAAAGAGAAGGCAACAGTACATCAACCATGACAGTCACAAGAGCTGCAGGTGGGTCCTTGTGTTCCATTTTTGTAACTTTTTCATCTCTATTGTCTCTGAGCTGGCCAATTGGAGAATGAAATGCTCTTCCCACTATTCAGGGTCCACTGATTGCACACTCTTAAATTAGCTGGACTGTGTCAGACCCATCTCTCTTACTTCAACATCTTTATGCATAAAAGGTGAATGGGAAACGGGAATAAAACATAATAAAGGCAAGATTAGATTGCACCACTCCTCGGCTCAAAACCCGTCAGCGGCTCCAGGTTTCTCCCAGAAGAGAAGCCAGAGCCCTTACATGGTCTCCCTCCCTGCCCACATTCCCTCTCTAAACCAAGCCTTGCTCCTCTCCGCTTCTCACATGCTCTTCCAAAGGCTTTGAGCTGTTGTGCCTGAAACATGCCGAATATGCTCTCACCTCAGGGTTGCCCACTGGCTGTTCCTTCTGATGAGAACCCTCTTCCCCACAATATCTGAAGGACTCACTATCCCCTCTCCTTTCAGTCTTTGCACAGCTTTCTCCCTGAGCTTGCTGTGGCAAACCTATTTAAATTGCAACCCTGACCACCACCCAACTTTCCCTCCCAGGGCCCCTTAAACTGCTCTAAGATCCTTCCATAGCAGTTAGTAACATCTAAAATTCTATACGTTTTTCTTATTTTGTTTATTATTTAGTCTCTGTCTCCTACCTTATCCCTCTCACACACTAACATTTAAGCTCCTGGTGGGCAGAAATTTTGGTCCATTTGGCTTGCTGGTGCATCCCAGTACTTAGAACAGCGCTTCACACCTAGTAGGTCCTCAGTAAATATCTGTTGAATAAATAAATGCTCTGACTAACCATCATTTATTCATTGAATGAACATGTGTATGAAGACATTTTGCTAAACACTTTGGAAATACAAAGCTGACTAAGACCTGCAGGGAGCATTCATCTAGTAATGAGTTCAACCTGCACAACTACACCATTTCGAAGGGGAAGAAGGGACAGTTTTCCAAGAGAGGTGCAGTACGTTGGGAGTTTTGTAGGGTTTTATTCAAGAGCAGATGCTTCAAAATGAAGTGTATGGGAGTTAAAAGGGTCTAATATATGTCTAATTAGGGGAACTTAGTAAAGACCTCAGGGAGGAGGTAGTATTTGAGTTGAGCCTTGCAGAAGGTTGGATATATCCATGCTGACTGAGCTGGAGTGGGTGTGAGAGTCAGAGAAGAGATTTTAGCAGGTGAAGGACACAGCTTAGATGAAATCATACACTGATATAAGGACAAGTGAGCAAGCTGTTTGTTTTGCTGAAGTATAAGGAATATAAAGGGTAAACTGGTTTCAGAGTAGCGCAGTTTAAGCACATGACAGAATAGCCTGGGCTGCCATGCATAGGTTGGACCAGCGAGGGGAAGGCAAGATACAGATGAGGAAATTTTTGCCAAAAGTCCAGGAAGGCAGTGGTAAAAGGTAGCAGCAGTGAAAATGCAAAAAATAAATAATAAAATTTATGGAAGGCAATTAAAAAATAACTAGTTGGATGGAATATATGGGAGGTAGTACAAGAAAAAGAAAGAAGATAGTAGCTCAAATGTTCTCATTATTAAAAACCCAAAATCATTATTTAATTCATTTTAATTCATTCTAAGACCTATAAATACTCCTACACTTCAAATCAAGCCATTTGTTTGCGTTTCTATTCCTTACTCTCTCTTTCCTGAAGTAACTGAGGCCCAAAGAATTGTAGGATGGAGAAAGACCATTTAATCCCTTAGAGAGGGGCATGTGTTAGAGGCTAAGAGTGAACGGAAAAAGATAAAGAGGTACCAATGTGTAATTATTATCTGTATTTTACACACAAAGCAACTGAACCTTAGAATGGTTGAGTAACTTGACTGAACTCATGTTCCTAGAAAGTAGAGGTGTGAGGATTCAAATTCAAATTGTGACTCTAAAGCTTATGGGCATTATCAGAGAAATCTGTTATTTCTCTCATTACAGAAATACATTGTCTATAGGAGCCTCCTCTATTCTCACTTCTTCCTGTCCATTCTCTTTCCTCAGTGTCCTCTGAGAGCACCTGTCCAAATGTTGTATGTACAGGAGGTGCTTTGGTTGAATGACATTTTACTTTCTTTGAGAAAATCTTAACTACTTTGAGTACTTTCCCCTTGCTGACCCTTATAATAAAAATATACTTAAAAAATGATGAAAATATGTGAATTTATTCCATGGAAATTATACTCCATACAAGATAGCTTTCAAACACCATGAAGTAAAATACTACAGTACTTACAACTAGAGGCTATTAACCTAATTAGTATAGTAAGCATGAAATATAAATGATCATGCTATATTGCAAAAAATAATTGAAAATAATGGCTAAGTACATTTCAGAATTGTACAAATGATACAATTATTTTATCTTATAAATGTTAAGATGACAGGAATATTGTTAAGTAAACGATTTAGTAAGATGGGTTTTAGGGAATCCTATCATTTCAATATTACCTGCTAGAATTGGGCATGAAGCTTTGAGTATAATTTAAATCGGCTGCTTTGGGTTTGGCGAGGGAAAGACAAAGTTTGCCTTACTTTGCACTGGAGTTTATTTTTGAGTTCTTTCTCCTTCTGCTAGCTTAATAATGACTGCAGGCTTAGGAGTTCCAGGGAGAGGTTAAGAAGCACAAATAAATACAGAGCAGACCAACTACAACTTACAGTGAGTGGTCTTTAAATGTGGCTCAAGTTCAAAGGTAAAAAACAAAAAGAAAAAAGCTAGAGACCACAGAATAGAGTCGCTCTGTAAGAGCAGAAATCATACTTTATTTATTTTTTTGTCATGTGTACCTCAAACCAGCACATTGGACCTAAAACAAGTCATTTGATGAGAAAACAGTGAATAATTAAATAAATAAATTACAAAGGGAGGCTGAGCAGCAGGAATACTTCCAATATATAAATTTAATCACGATCCTTGAGTGGCTCCCCACCATCCAGTAATAGAATTCAAACTCCTATAGTGGGAAAAACAGGGTCTGAGCCAGCCCCTGTCTGGTGTGCAGGCACACCCGTCTCCATTGAGCTGGTGCCCCCACAATAACAGGTCCTTGGGAGACCCCTCTACAAGCTGCACATCAGCTTACTCCTCAGTGTCTTCAATCCCCTCCGACTCCAGCCTGTCTGTTCCTTTGTCGAGACTCCTTGGAGTAGTCATCCATGTAATTATTTACTCACCTTGTTTTCCTACTACTGCTGCACTTATGAAATGCACTCTACTAGAATTCTCTGTGTGTGTCTTGGACCGGGAGCTAAATCTGACTCATTTTTGAATAGCCAGCAATTCTCATGGTCTTCTGCAAATGGGGCATCAGAAAAGATCTTTGAATGAAAGAAGGAACAAATTGCAGAAAGAAGAGAAGAAAAAGAGTAAAGCTCAAATAAGAAAGGACGTTGATTTGCAGCTGGGTGTGCAAAAATGATCTAAAAAGACATAGTTTCCAAATTCCATCTTCAATGTGTGAAGTGAGTGTACCTGAGACTAAAACAACTTGCTTTTTTATTTTAAAAAAAGTTAGTTACTTGTTATTTGGTACTATGTGAGCCCAAAGAAATGGCAGTTTTATCAACTTTACTGATTTTTTGTATTTTTTCCTTCGAAAATGTCAGATTTGTAGAAAGGTTGTAAGGATAATACAGAGAGTTCTCATATACACAATTCTTAAATATTAGCATTTACCCCTTTTTTGTACTGAATAATTTAAGAACAAATGGCAGAGATTAAGTCCCTTTACCTCTAAATACTTCAGTTTGTGTTTCCTAAAACCAAGAATATTCTTCTTGGTTTTAGGAAATCCCAGTAAAATTAACAAAATCAGGAGGCTAACACTGAGACAATATTGTTGTATAATCTACAGACCTTTATTCAGATTTTGCCAATTGGCTTAGCATCTTTTATAAGAAAAAGAAATCCAAAGTCATGTGTTTCATTCAAGTCATGGTGTCTCTAGTCGTCTTTAATCTGGAACCATGTTGGAGCCTTTCTTCGTAGTTCATGATACTGACATTTCTTTTACGAGTGCAAGCCAATTATCTTATAGAATGTCCCTCACTTTGGGTTGGTCTGTTTTAGCATGATTTAGATTCGGGCTTTGTGCTTTTGGCAAGTATATCACAGAAGTGACACCAAATTCTTCTCAGTGCTTCATATCAGGAAGCACAAACTAGATTTGTGCATTTGCTGGTGATGTTACCTTTGATCACTTGGTTAAGGGGAGATTTACCAGGTTTCTCCCCTTTCAAGTTCCTATTTTACCCTTTTTAATGAATAACTATTTTGTAGAGACATACTATGAGATTATATCAATAATCCTCGTCAAACTTTCATACACTGTTTTTAGTGTCCATTAATGATACTTCTCTGAATCAATTATTATGATGATGGCTGCCAAATGGTGGTTTTCTAATTTCATAACTTCTTTCATTTTTATTAGCTGCCTTTCACTAAAAGAAAAAGCTTTTTCTTCTCACCCATTTGTTTATGTATTTATAATAGTGTGAACTCATGGGGTTTTTTTTTCACCCTGTTCAATAAGTTACAAACTTTTATTCTCATTATTTTGATTTTTGAATGGTCCCAGATTTGGCTGGTGGGATTCCCTCAGGCTGGCTCCTGAGTTTCACCGATTTTAGTCTATTGTCAAGTGGCTCTGTTCACATCATGTATTTAATCTCGCACTTTGATCTCACTTTTTTTGTTGTTGTGGGAGTACTCTTTAAAAATTTATCTTTGAAGATTTTATTCTTGATAATTGAATTTTACATAGAGCAAATCCCGATATCAATGTACGGCCATCATTTAACACAATAACAGCAGCTGAATTTAGTTTTTTAAAGTAAAATTACATTTTCTTTTTTTCCTAACTACTCCTTTCTTGATCATTGTATTTGTAGATTCAGAAATGGTTCAAATTGCAAAAAAAGTTGAGTTTCTGTCAGCATAGGCAAAGTAAAATAAAAAGTTGAAGAAATTATCTGGATCATTACAGTAAAACTTCACTTCTTTCTGCAGTAAAAGTATTATTAGCTTTCTACTTTGTTTTTAAGGCTAAGAGTTATATGTATGGGTCGAGAGGGGTGAACAGTGAATAAAAGGGGGGCTGAAAGAGAGGTGGCATGGGGCTGCCTGCAGTCTGCATTGTGAACATGTGGAGTACAATTATTCAATTTGGCTTACTCATCTGTGTTAATATATTTGCGTCTATAGACACATTTACAAATAATATAGCATTTCAAGGTTTCTAGGGCTAATTCTGATTAATACACACAAACCCCTAACCCATGCACATGGAAAAAATAATACCTTTCCTTTGTGGCTATCTTTTCTAAACCAAACTTTTTAAACACTATTTCAAACAAATACACACTATAGCAGACACATGCAGAAAACAGGTAGTCCTGGGTCCTCCAAAATCTTCCAGCTAGGATGTCCTAGTGGGGTGGTAAAGGTATGTCCTTGCCGAGCTCACCTCGCTAGCAAAGACTCCCAAGGCCATGATACCATAATGGATCCAATGAAACTGTGGAGGAATTTTAGCAGAATGCAATTGCCCAAATTAGCATTTGGCCACAGTTGTGTGTTAACAGTTGTCCCAAAATTAGCTGACATGTTTACTTGTTGTTTAGAGGCTTTGCTGGCATGTCTCCTCACCTGCCTCCCCTGAATGGCAGAGGCCTTGCTTCCTTTGCTGGAATGCTATTTCTATGACTTTAGGCAGTTCGGAGAACTTGGCGACTAGGGAAAAGATAGGCAACCAAATCCTCCTGCTCTCACAATTGCAGCACTGTCTGTGCTCGTGTCTGACCTATCACATACCATGACAGTTGATCAAGCTTAAAAAGCAAATTCAGATTTTCAAGCCGAGCAGTCACTGGAGTACATTTACGGATCGTGTTCTCATTCCAATACAGTTCCCAGGGGAGAGAGTGCAAAACACAAGTAATGTATCTGCTGTTTTCCTTCAATATAAGTTTTGCATAAAACAGAAAGGCGGCAGTCCTTAAATATGAGTGCCTGTCATACACATGGCAACCAGAAGGTGGCACAGTCTTAACATTGACCAAGGGCTGGCAGCTCCACGGATGAATCTAAGCTGATTTATTTGTGAAGAGAACTGCTCCTTGCTCTGTGTACCCTCATTTACATGCTTGTGTCTATCCACACTACACACAAACCCCTTCCATTACCGAGAAACAGAACTCTTTGCTTGTTTCCATTCTCTTTTTATCCCTCCCGCCTTTGCAATTCATATTGTTTTGCTTTATGCTTTAGAAGACTTAAATATTGCCCTGTGCTTATCTTCCTGACAGGAGCATTTGGTTAATGAAATCTAAATGGAGCCTCATGCTTTGAATCTTGCTTACATCTTATTTGTACTTGATTTCCATCATATGAAGATCTTAATTTTATATTTGTTCATTAACAGAGCCTAGTTCAAGCAGTAATTCTTTGATAAAAGTTAACAAAATGAATTACTCACATGGAGTGATGTGCATGTGTATAATTTAAAAGGGCAGTCTAAATTTCAAAGGTGTTAAACATTGCATTTCTATCTCATATTCCATTTTTTAAAAAGGAAATGGCCACGATATTCACTAGTCGATTTTCTTTCATTAGGAGAAAAGAAACTGGTTATTTTCTTGAAACTGGTTTCATTAAAATGCATCAGAATCCTTAGTAGTAAAAATAGCAATATTTAAACAAGTCAGCAGCAATATTTCATAGCAACCTGTGAATGGTGGCAAATGGGCAACATTCCGATTCTCATCAAGTACCCTTCTCGAGAAGCTAAGTGAACTCTCTGAGGACAGACACGCTTCATTTGTGAATAAAACAAATGCACATTTCCTTGATGTGCATTGTTGTATTTACTATTTCTTTCATAGCCATTTCGGCGTGCCATCCCAATTGAGAGTGATCTCCTGTTTTCCAATATTCTTCTGTATAGCTTGCTTTACTTATTACCCGTCTGTGTTTCCACTCTTGCTCTTTCTCCACAGATGGGAATTTCTCTCTAAGCTGTTCCTTTAACCTGGCCTTCCAGGCATCCCCTCCTGTCCCCACCATCTGGCAGCCTCCCTGCCCCTGCTCGATTTCCTCCCCTCTTCCTCCCAATCTGCCTGTCAGGATGCTTAATTGGGAGGTGTGGCTTTCTCTGACTGGGAAGCTTACTTAGCACTGACATAGGCAACATCTAAAATTAATTGAGCTGAACTACCATTCGGGTTTGTGGAATCCAAATAGCAGCACAGAGAATATATGTAAACAGCATACATCCTGAAGCAATGACTCATCTCACCAAGGCCTCCCTCTCACCCACATACACACAAAATCACCAATGTGGGTGAAGGGGGTCAAAGGTACAAATTTCCAGTTATCAAATAAATAGCTCATGGGAATGTAAGGTACTATAGTTAATAATACTGTATTAAATGTTTGAAAGTTGCTAAGAGACTATATCTTAAAGTCCTCTCATAAGAAAAAATATTATAACTATGTGTGGTGAAGGATGTTAACTAGACTTATTGTGGTCATCATTTTGCAACATATACAAATATTAAATCATTCAATTGTACATCTGAAGCTAATATAGTATTATATGCTAAAAAATGACCAACAAACCAGATTCTAGATATTTCTCTCCTCAGAGTACGGAAAAAATAGACATAAGAGAAACCAAGTGGTTGGATTCTGTAACCACAGCAGCTATTTCATTTTGGAGCATTTTAAAAAACCTATTTTGTAAGTGTAAAAAGGTCATACCTCAGAGAGCCCAAAAATTTTATCGTGTATGTCCTAACCTCAACCCACCACGTGTTACACTCAATAATGGTATTTTCTATTCCTCCCCTGCTTCTATTTCTACTCATGCCATTAAGAAGAGAAATGGATGCTTAACCTCATACTGGCTCTATGACATTTCGACTCTCCCCTCAAGGTCCTGGGATATTCCAGCATATGCCCATTCTGGCATAGATCAGAGAATAGGGGGCCCAGGGGATGCCATATGGCCACGGACTGCATATTACGCTGGGGCATGCTGTGGCTCCAGGTACCCCCAGCCAGGCTGAGATCTGGTCTTGGTCTCAAGGGCAAGAATTGGATCCTACGAAGACCACTGGGGATGAAAATCCAGTCCATGGGGGGCTGAGAAATGTTTCAAGAATCTATGTTAATTGAGCTGAATTGTAATCCTGTCATGTAACTCAAATTATAGCCCTTTTCTGCTCTAGAATAAACTGTGAAGTGAAGACTATTTATTTCTATATAGGCAAAGTGAAGACAATACCCCACTCCTCCCTGGAATAATAGCCCAGGGTTCTTTAGGACCCAGGAAGTTTTCCTCCTCTCCAATGCAAAACCCCAATAGATGCATAACCCCTAACAGATGAAGGGTAAAGTTTCAGGGTTCTCTTCCTGGCATAGAGTGGGTGCTCAATAATTTTAAAGTGAGCAAAGAAATTCTTAGGTTCCTTGAAGTTAAACATGGAGGTGAAATCTTATCCTGAAGCTTCTCTTTTCTCCTGCACCTTCTGTCTTCCCGACACTTATAGATAGATTCTGGCTCTCTGTCGCCAGTATCTACATCAGAAGTCACCAATCTCCCTTTTGGGGGTTTGGGATGGGATATGGGACCCTGGCTCACAACAAAGTTCAATTGAGGTCTCATGTTGTTTCCTTACTAAAGTACAATGATTCAAGTCAATTAAATTTATTTTTTTTGGTTTTATTATTGTCCAGTTTTATTGACATATAATTGACATATGACATTGCATTAGTTTTAGGTGTACAACATGATGATTTGATATATGTATATATTGTGACATGATCACCAAAATAAATTTAGTTACCATCCATCAAGGCTAATGATTTTTTTTTTAAAGGATTGTGTCCTAACCTGGGCTTGAGTTCCTCTCACTTGTAAATGTGTACCATCTTCTGAAAACTGATTTGAAGATTATGTGAGTTTATCAGTGAAAATACCTTGAATTGGCCATTGGTGTATGGTCAAGCCCTTATAAAGGTTGACTGTTATTTTCCCCTCCCCCCACCTTAGGAAAATGACTTTAGCCTTATTTCTTCCCCTAACACAACTGGATAGATATGAAGGCTCTCAGTTTGCAGGGAGGAGACAGAGTTACCTCGCAGTGATACACTCTTGCTCCTGTTGGAGGTCCCACCTGAGTTTGTTCTGAAGTAGCTTTTCTTTTGGTGGGAGAAATCATTTAGGTTAATGCATAACTGTCACCATGAACCATAATAATAAGCATGAAATGGGTTGGTGAATTAAATGTAAAGCCTGAAACCAAAAAAAAAAAAAAAGCTAGAAGAAAATATAGGTGACTATTTAATTCATCTCAGGTATGTGAAGGGCTTTTAAAAAAAATCACTCCCCCACCCCAGATTTATTGAGATATTATTGACATATAATATATGTAATTTTAAAGTGTACAATGTGATGATTTAATGTGATGATTTAATATATTGCAAAATGATTACCACAATAAGGTTAATTAACACCTCTCTCCCCTTACATAATTACCATTTTTATAAAGAGCTTTTAAGTATAAAAGAAAGAGAAAGAAAAATTGATGGGCTGTGCTAAGTTTTAAAACATGATTTATGTATGTAAACAGTCATAAAAATAAAAAGGCCATTGACAAATTGAAAAATATATTTGCAGCAAATATAACAGACACAGGACCACCAACCTACATTTATAAGGAGGACCTGTGATTAGAAAAATCCTCAGTGTGACAATAGAAAAGTGGGCAACAAATATGAACAATTGAAAACAGTGGGCAATAAGGGCCGGCCGAGTGGCTCAGTTGGTTAAGAGCTCGCTCAAGAGTTTGAGCTCTGAGCAACTAGCGGTTCGAGTCCAGCCCGAGCTGAGCAGCCGCTGAGCTGCCAATAGGTAGCAGGATGGCTCAGCTAAAAAAAATTAAAAAATAAATAAAAATAAATAAATAAATAAAAGAAAACAGTGGGCGATAAACAATGGACAATAAACATATGAAAAGTTAATAACAATCAAAAAATAGAATTTTTTAACTTTTCAGTTATTAATATTTTAAAATTTCATAATGCAGGTAAGATAGCCATGTGTTCTGATGATCAGCAGCAAGGTAATAGGAGTGGGTTTTCTAAATGCATTTTGGGTAATATATGTCATCAAAAAATATTTTTTTAACATTCTTAACTTTTGAGCTAGTAATTTCACTTCGAGAAGCCTACTCAAGGGACTAGTTAAATTATAGGACAAAGATTTTCTTATAAGGTGAAAAATAAATCAAATATAATTTCAGTGTCTATACATAAGAGAAAGACTAAATAATGTTTATATATCCATAGGTGGAATATTATATTTCCTCTAAAAATAATTTTTAAAAATAATTTTCAAAATGATCATATGATAAGGTTACGTGACTATAGGTGGACTTAAAGTGATGTGTACAACACAATTCCAATTATGAAATATGTAATCATAGATAAAAGAACTAGAGCACTTCGATTTTCTTACACTTTATTTTCTGAAAATTCTACAAAAAGCATGTCTTACTTTTATAATCTAAAAATACATTGATTTTGTGTGTGTGCGTGGGCTTACTTTTTCTAATTCTAATAACTCCACACACTTTAAGATATAAAATACATACAGAGACAAAAATAAAGAGGAATAAGAGTTAAATATCAGGATGATCAAGAAATTACTAGAGATCATTAGCATGAGAAGGGCAGAAATACATGTCATTATGACATGTGGAAGGGAAGAGCGAAAGGTAGACAGACAGACATGCACTGCTTTGATGTGAATAAAATTCCAGGCTCACACCCAAAATTCAAGCTTCAGAAGGCATCTGGATTAAAAAGTGACTAGGTTTTACCACTTTGCTCTCTCGTCCTGTAAAGTCTCACACCTTAAAACTGGAAGCTGAATTCTGAGTAGATTGTCTAGAACAGCAGAATGGAAAGTATGCTCTGGTTTGAAGCAGCCATTACCAAAGCGATATCGCCCTGAGGGAGAGAGGAAGCGAGTCCAGGGCTTCCCCGGCCGGAGGTCTCCACCTATGTCAACATTAATTCCACATCTCTGGTCTGACAATCAGGAGACTGCTCTGTCCTGAAACCACTGACCTGAAAATCGTCCCAGCGGAGCCCACCGTTCAAGTGCTTTACCGACAGCTTAAGGGCTGCTTATGCCATTTTTGGCAACCTGTGGTCACCTGGAGACCCAGAGCCTTGGTGCCCATTCCAAAGAGAGCAGCTGTCGCATAGCTATAGCTGTTGCTTCTATGTTGGAATGCGAGCTCAGAGTTTCCCAATTTCCTAATTTGTTGTTTTTTTAAAAAGATCGAGCTAGAAATCTGGATTTTTAAAATGATGAATCTCTCTATTCTTAAAATTGGCAATTAATTTAAAAATAGTTAAGACCTGTGCTGGGCAACTCTTTGTGAACCAAACACAGTATACCTGATGGCCTCATTCAACTTAAGGGCTGCAATTTAAGACTTTTATTCTATAGTGTCAGGTGTGACTAAATGATCTCTATTCTAGAAATAATGTGCCAAGCTCTGTGTGGGACCAGAGGTATAAAGATGAATAAAACAATTCTCTGCCTTAGGGATTTTCATGTCTGGTCTAAGGGACAGACTTTTAAGAAGGTATAAGTCAAAATACAATACTGTAGTGTTACTATAGAGAACAGAACAAAGTGCTTGCTAACACAAGAGGTAGTTTTGTCTGAAAGGAACCAAGGAAGGCTTCATGGAGGAGGTGGCACTAGACCTGGTTGTGTTCTGTGATTCCCAGTCAGAAAGGACCATAGAGTTTGATTTGTTTCCTGAGGGAAAGAAGTCTTTTGAACTCAGTCACAAAATCAAGCCTTTTCTGATCAATGACAGTTTTCTTCGAGGAGAAAAACA
>NW_017731569.1:122182-142044 GCF_001890085.2 Hipposideros armiger
AACTTGGGCCAGTGAAGCAACGTCCTCCACAACTAGACTGAAGAACAAAACAACAGCAACTTGTCTGTTCCCCTTCCCCTAATTCCCCAGCACTCTTCCCATCCCCCAATTCCCCAATAAAAATCTTTAAAAAAAAAAAAAAAGAAAATGAAAAGAAAGTCTCATAGGATGAGAAGCTACAGGAAGCAGAATGTCTACATGAGAGGAAATTCAGTAAACTAAGAAGTGAATTCATAATGACTTTCAGCAACACCTTAAAACTCTGGGATTATCTGAATATTTGGTTCCTGGCAGGGAAGGGTGAGCAGTGTGGTTAATCAAGAGTGACTCAGACTCAACCATCTGTAATACTTTTTCTAGGAAGGAGGAACTGGTGATCAAAAACACTAATACCTACAGAGCTTTCTCCTGGGGTGTAGACTATTTATAATTAACGGTGCACTGCAAACTCTAAATGCTTATTAAGTGTGGCCGTAATGTTATCCCATTTCCCATGTTGAGCTATTTTGGGGACCAACTTTTCACTTAATTATCCTAATTAGGTATTCCCAATCAAATATTTGTGACATTCATCCTAGGGTCTCTCCAGCAGTGCTCCGGGAGGCATATTATCCCTGACTGGATCAGCCTGTGTGCTGCACACTCAGTAGAGAGGAAAGAAGACTTATATGAACAGAAGCCGTTACTCTATTCTTACATACCATTAGCTCATAATTACTCTTCAAAGCAAATACAATTACCCTTTTCATTCCATACATAATTCTTAAGTTGAATATTGCTAAGTTGGGACCGAGTTCCATTTCAAGACTTCCCTTGATGCTAATTTTCACCTGAATTCATCTGGATAAAAAACATCTGCGAGACAAGAAAAGGATAAGCAGCATGATTTTCCCTGAACACCATGCTTCCAGAAGAGAAAAATGCAGGTACCCAAGGATATCATACTGGTCAGGGGAGGCTATGTTATGTTGCAGTAACAAATAACCCTAATACCGCAGTGGTTTGCTATAACAAAAGTTTATTTCCTACTCACATTTCATGTGACAAAGGCTCCATTCACACTTACTTCCTTGATCATTGTAGCAAGGGGAAAGGGATATGGTGAACTGTGCACTTTCTCTTAAAGCTTCTGTCCAGGGATCATCCAATCACTTCTATTTCATTGACTAAAGCAAGTCATGCTGACCTAACTTCAAAATGAGCAAAGAAGCGCATCCCTACAATATACCTAAGAAGGAGAGAAGGACTGGAATATTTATGATCAGCCCTATTGGCTATCACAGGCATAATTCCTGGAGAAAGAAATTTCCTGCAGAGTATAAGCTAATAGCTACTTGGAGATGAGATGGGTCATTTGATCCATGCCCCAAGTCATCATCACTCAAGACAAGACAGGGCTTAGGGGTACAAAAATGAACAGGTTATCCTTTTTCCTCAAGAAGTTTGCAGGCTAGTGGCAGGAAGGGAGATAAGGATATGCACATAAGCAATCACAATATTTTGTAATAATTAGAGGAAAACACAAGAAGCAATGGGATCATGGAAAAGGAGAGAATTTAAGAGATGTATGGAGGATATATCTGAGAGCAGTTGTTGACTGGTTAATTATCGAGTATGAAAGAGAAACAAACTTTGGATAATTCCCAGGTTTCTGATTTGGTTAGCTGAATAGACATTGGTACATTAATCAAGAAAAAGTTCACAGAGTTAAGAACAAGCTTGGGTGATAAGAAGAAGAATATCTGAATTCTGTTTAAGTTGTCCCTGAGTACTGAGGATGTGTAAGCAGAGATGTCCAGTAAATGTTTAAGCAGAGAGGTCTGAGCTACAGAGAAGCTGTTTATATTTCGTTGAGCAATTACATATTGAGTGGGCGCTATATGAAGTACTTTGCAAGGTGCTATGTATACAAAGATAAATAAAACATAATCCCTGCCACTGAGGAGCTATACCTAGTGGGAGCAAAAGACACATCAACAGATAACTGCCCTGCAAGATGGTCACTATCATCAGAGATGCATAGAATACTCTAGGAGACCAGCAGAGAGGCCTCTAACCAAGGTTAGAAGGGAGATGGCATTCATTATTCAAGGAAGTCTTCTTGAAGGTGATGCCTGAATTGAGTGTAGAAAGTTGAATGGAAGCACTTTGGGTACAGTTAAGCATGGCAGTATGTAATTTCTGTAGTTATAATTCCTAAATTTAGGTTCTAGGCTAACTATTTTCTTGTGTGAATCACTTAAACCTCTCTGTTCCTTGGTTTTCTAATCTCAAAAATAATGATAATAATAGTTCTACAAAACCTATCTCAAGGTCGTTCTGAGGATTAAATGCAAGGTACAACTTCAGACACATTATGTTTTTAATATAACCGTCAACAGGTATAGCAAAACAAATGTTTATGAAATCATAATAGCTGGGTTATTTTGATATTTATACGCAGCTGGCTATTGCTAGAGTTTAAAGTGTGAGGCAGGGCGTGGCAAGAAAGAACCAAGAGAGGCTGCCAGCCGGGAGATAACACAGCTTTGGGAATTACTAAACAGAAAACAACAGCTATTTATGGGTTTTTACAAAATGAGAGATGATCATATTTCTGTCATTAAGAACTCTTTCCAGCAGCTATTTGGAACCATAGGGAGAAGGAATGGAAGCTGAAACACTCATTAAGGGTATATTGCAATTTTTTAGGTCAGAAATGGATTAAGACTGAATTAAGCATAAATACTGGAAATAGAGCAGAGAGGCTGGACTCAAGAAATACTTCAGAAGTAAAACCAGAAAATCTTTGTGATTAGATAGGGCCAGGGTGAGAGAGAGAGGGGTGGTTCTCTCAAGTTTCTACTTTGGGTACCAGGAGGATGACAGTGCTAACAACTGTGCTAGAATGCAAGAGAAAAAATCAGATTTGAGGGTGTGTGCTGTATTTGTGAGACTTCTAAGTGGAAATATTCAATTGGAGCTTGGGAGCTGCAGATAAATAGTCAACAGCATATAGCCTCTACACAAACTGTTAGAACAATAGGTGATCTTCAAGAATATGTATGGAGAGGGAAGACTAGTGGGCTGAGGATATCATTCTGGTGAGCCCCAGGAATTAATGGGTGGGAAAAGGAGGAGGAATGTATATAGGAAACCTAGAAAAATGGCCAAAGAGATCTAAAAAAATAAGACAGTCACAGTGGCCAAGACATGGAAACAGCCAATGTGTCTTTCGATAGATGATTGGATAAAGGAGATGTGGTATATACACACAATGGAATACTACTCTGCCATAGGAAAAGATGAAATAGTGCCATTTGTGACAACATGGATGGATCTTGAGATTATCATGCTAAGCAAAATAAATCAAGCAGAAAAGTTGAGAACCATATGATTTCACTCATATGTGGGATATAAAACTGAAAGCAACAAGCGAACAAGACAAAGAAAAACTCATAGACACACACAACAGTTTAGTGGTTTAGTTTAGGGGCGGGGTAGTAGAGGAGGGTAAACGGGGTCAAATAAATGGTGATGAAAGGAGAACTGACTCTGGGTGGCAAACACACAATGCAGTCTTTAGATGATGCATGTACACCTGAAACCTATATAATTTTACTAACCAATGTCACCCTAATAAATTTAATTAAAAAAATAAAAATAAATAAGAAAGGCTGTTCATGTGGATGCAAAGGGAGTAGTCATTCGTTTATTCAAACAACAAATATATTAAGCATCTGCTCTGCCCAGTGTGGCCAATAGTGATATATTCAGAAAAGAGTATCGATAAAGTGGACTGAAATTATTTATTAAATTTAGTCATAAGGCGTTTTGCTGATGACCTAAATTGGAGCAATTTCTGTAGAGTGTTGAAAGCAGAAGCCTGAAAGCAGTAGCATAAAGAATGAATGACGGGTGAAGAGAAACACATCATAGAGTAGATAGGTTGCACATAGGCTTATGTATGAATCTATATAGTAAAAAAAGAAGAAAACCAAGGACGTAAGTAAGGGATAGTAGAAGACAACAAGACAGTGAGAAAGACAGAAAAAGATTTGTCAGATTTAGATTGAAATGTAAATTGGGTTGCCTAGCGAAAAGCAAAGAGTGGATTAAAAAAATAAGTAATAACAATTTATTTCAGATGTTGTAATTTTCATTTCTAAATTTTTATTTTATAATTTCTGTTTTTCTTCTGAGAACTTCTATCTTTCCATTATTTCAAGAAAGTGTCCCTTTACCATATGGAATATACATATAATAGCTGCTTTAGTCTTTATCTGATAATTCTAACAGCTGAGTCATCACAATTGACACTGACTGATTCCCTTTGGAGTTAGTCAGATTGTAGGGAGCCGGGGGCTTGCAGTAAGGGTTAATCCTGAAAGCTGGCAGGCTGACAGGCTCTCAGGCCCAGGTGAGCAGCGGGGGAAGGTTGGCCGCTAAGGAGAAAACAACCAACAGCCTTGAAAGCTACAGAGTGGAATGCCATCCTATTAACAGTTTCTGTTTGTTATGTTTTGCTTTAACCTTGGGAAGATTGCTTCCCTACACCTTATGGAAAGCCCTGGGGGAGGTGTTCCCTGGGAGGATGTGACTATTCCCTCAAGTTCCCAGAACCCCCCTACCTAAGGAAAGTTACTTTTGCTATAAAAGCTGTGTGTAAACAATAAACGGGGCTTCTCTTTGCCATCAGCATTGGGTGGACCTCCTGTCCCCAGCTTCCGTCTCTAGTCTCTCTTTTCCAGTCTCCCACCCAGTCCTCTCAGGTACCCTCCCGGTAGACTCCTGGCTGGCGAGTCAGGAGTGCTCGTTTGGTGTGCGGGTCACATCATCAGATTTTCCTAGTTCTTTGTAAATTGAATGATTTTCGATTGTATCTTAGACATTTTTAATATGATGTTATTTAGATTCTAGATCTTGTTAAAATCCTTGGGAGAATGTTGATTTTTTTTGTTTATCTGTTTTCTATTTATTTGTTTAGTAGGCACTCAACCCAGTTATTTTCAGGTTGCAATTTCTGTCTCAGCTTCTGGGAGAGATGATTCCCATGTCAGTTGAGTTGTCAAAGCCTTTGAGATGCTCCTCTGGGTATGCTGTGAGCATGTGCCCTTCAAGGGTTAGTCTGAGGCCTGGGTAATGGTTCAAATTAAAGGTCAATTCTTAAAGTCTTACTGTGTTTTTTGGGTCTATCCTAACTATGGCACATAAAAGCTCACATTCCAGTCTTGTGGACAAAAAGACAAAATTTATCTCAGAGTGTTAGATATCCATTATTTTGCTATGTCAGTTTCACTGGAGAACTGTTCTTATCTCAAGTCCATAAAAGAAAAGGGGAATTTAGAAAAAAAGAAAAAGAAAAAAGAAAACTCATCCCCTCCTCATATGAGTCATTTTTCTGTATTTTGACTCTCTTCTCCAATTTATCTGCTTTTGTTCATTTTTTCGGAGTCCTCAAGCAGTTGCCTTTTAAATTTTGAATAGAGACTTTAGTCATAGGCAGTGGGAGAGATGAATTATAGTAGGATTACTCTATCTCACCTGTACCAGAAGTTCCAAGAAGGAGTAAATTAAATACCAAGAGAAACCCTGAGTAAAATTAAAAGCCTGAATATTTAATCTGGCTCTTAGGAAATTATTGGACATTTACACAAACTCAGTGAAGTGTGGGGCCAGGGACAGTACTGCAGTGGAGTGAGGCATGAATGGGGAGTGGAGAAGTGGGGATGGGTGTGAGGTATCAAGACTGCCTGTTAAGGAAGGTGAGAACAAGCATTTACAGTGAATAAAGATTGAGGAACATCATTAAAGGAGGGCGGATAGGGTATATCCCCAGAGTCAATAGATTTGCTGGTGGTAAGATGAGGTAGTTCTCTTTGATTTTCTATTTCCTCCTATGACATAAAATGTGAAGTCATCAGGTGAGAATCAGAAGAGGGGGTAGAGTTGTTGAGGGTTCAAGAAAAGAGATGTGCAATAATCATCTCAGTGAGAAAGAAATGGAACTTTCCAGTGAAAGTTTGTAGGTTGAAAGGGAGTGTGGTATGCACTGCTGTAGTTTGTAGTACTAATCTGAAAATCAAATTCATCCATTCTACTAGCTCCACAATTTCTTGCCTTCTTGTTCTCTAGGGGCTTTCACCTCCCATCCACAGCTAAAATCCACTACAGTGGCCACACACTATATATACCCTGTGGCTACCCAGGTGTGTGAGTTCTATCAGAGAGGATGAGGTAAGCCTGATAACCTGAGGGTGGAGGGAGGCCCTAAGGATCAGATCAAACCAGAGAGAGGTTAACCTCAAGATTATTCAGAGAATTAAAGCATCATAGAGGAAAGAAGAAAGTGGTGGCTAATAAGGGGACCTAGGTTTCCAGGCTAGAAGGGAATTAATCAGCCACCAAGCTGAAGGTGCTTACATGGACGCATAAATGGATGATGAGTTAAAAGACTGTAATAAATCAGGCCATGAGTTTAAAACTGAAAAGTGAGGCATGAAGGACAAGTCAGAAGGTACAAACCCTAAACTGACGGGGATCTAGTTGGTCGTTCTTTCTACGTAAACTACTGCACAGTGTGAGGGTGGACATATAAATAACAGAGAGCCAGTGACTGAGATGGACTCCTAAAATCAAATTGTAAAACTCTACTCCCTGGCTACCATCTACTATCCTTTACTGTTATTATATTTTCCATTCATCTTCATCAATTATGTATTCTAGTCTCACAATTTAATCCCACGTTGTTCTCAATTGATCAGCCCTGTTCAATTGATTTGACTGCTCTTGTTTTGTTCCCATCCTGAAACACTGGCCTTTCACTGAAACCCCTTTTCCTTGGCTTCCACACATTCTTACTCCATTTCCTTATTACATCTGTCCTGAAACCACCTCCCTCCACCCTTAGATCAATCTAGTCTGCTGACACCTCCCTTTCTATTCAGGATATTGAGCACAGCTGAAATGCCTTCAAAATGTATCACCAGTTGGGCATTACTCATGCTTTCTACCCTGGCACTTAGTTCATACCACCACCTTCTTCTACTCTTGACCATCGCTAATATCTCCTACAGACAATTCTCCACACAACAGCCATAGTGCACTTTATAAAACAAATTAGTTTATATCACTTTCCTGCTATAACCCTTGGGGTTGCCATTTTCATTAGGACTCTGGTCTACTTTATTTTACCTCATGATCTGACCTTGCCCACCCGTGTGCAGCCGTACCGATTTCCTCCTCCTTCCTTCCTCTTTCCCCACACTGGCCTTCTCGTTATTTCTTGAAAATGACAGCCCCACCTCCGGGCTGTTACACTTGCTGTTCTCTCTGTCCAGGTTTCCACACATCTTCTTCATCTCATGCAGGTCAAGCTCAAATGTCACCTCTTTGACCCCCTGTGTAAAATGCCCCCTGCCACCCCTTGATTACCATCTTTGCCTTTACCCTGCTTTGTTGTTTTGGTTTTTTTTTTCACAGTGCTTATCACACTAAACCAGCCCATACTTGACCAGAATTACTCAAAGAAAAGACTTTAAAACTATGTTATTTGACCACTAGACCTATTATACATAAAATAAGGTCCAGCGTACTATAGACACTCAGTAAACAAAATGCTTGTCAGATTTGTTGAATCACCAGCATGAAAGTTAAAATCCTTTAGGGTAATAGTGAGTGTCAGAGTGCGAATGAGGGTCAACAACACGACAAGCAGAATGGAGGGTAACGGCCATTTGGGGAGAAAGGTGGAAATCTATCATATTAAGAGTTGTTGCTTCATTTAATTTCTTGGGGGGTAAGGACTCTATATTAAAATATGCTGTCCATTTGATTTTAGAGTTGGAGGGCACCGTGACCCATTAACCCACCGGGTTTGCCAGTATCATTTGTGTCGTCCTCAGTTTTAAAAGAGAATGTTGCACTATTAACTAGCTTAAGAAGAAGTAATTAGGTATATTTTTCACTTTCTGCGGTCCAGATCTGGAATGGTTCCTAGGCATGTGACATTAATGACAGGGTAGGGGTGGGGGGGGTGAGAGGTGGGGTGAGAAATATAAATATATAGCTAGTGCAATGAGCGTCAAAGAATATTTTGCTTGTGCAGCATTCATCATTTTAACCCACTTCACATATCCCAACAGGAAACATCAAAATGTATCATGCCTTTTCCATGTTTAAGAAGAAAAAAATCAACAATTTAGCTGGTATAAGAAAGTCAAGCATGGAAACTGGAGTGTAACTGGAAAGGGAAGGAGCTGAGCTAAGACAAACAGCCTGTCTTCATTTATAAAATGTTCAGATTTAACTAGATGACCTCGAAGGGCTCTTCAAGATCTTTCGTTGTCCAAGTATATGAGAGTTTCATGCAAGGAGATGAGTGGATCAGCCATGCTTTCCCAGTGACGTTCATTAGATCAGCTGGAAAAGGAAGCCAAAGTGACTATCATTAATAGAAGCATTATTGACCATGCCAGTTCTGGAGATGCACAGATAAGCTACACACAGCCACAAGTGTAAACCTGGGGTTCTCTAAGTGTGGTCCCCAGACCAGCAGCATCTGGACACTTGTTATAAATCCTTGGGCCCCTTCCCAGACCAACTGAATCAGAAACTCTAAGGGTGGAGCCCAGCAGCTGTTTTAACAAGCCTTCCAGATTATTAGGATGCATGCTGATATTTGAGAATAGTATTGTAAATGAATAATAACAGCAGTTCAAGTGCTAAACTGTAGCTCTGTACAAAGTACAGAAAGAATACAGAGGAGAAAGAAAGGGCTAACTCACTGGGAAATTTGGATCTTGTCTCATGAACAGGACTCCAGACAAAGTTGGGAAGATTTTCCCAGGGAGAAGAAACAGTGTTTGCAGAAGTCAGGGAGATGGGGAAGACCAAGCTGATCCCAGCACTTACAATGGCTGGATGGGCTTGGGCATCCGGGTACACTGTCTTTCCAAGGCACCCTCCCTCCTGCCATATCCATGGCACCAACACATGATGCTGGTGATGTAGAGGGCTGAGCAAGGGTGGAGATGGAAAAGTGAAAATTAGAGCCTGAAAATGGGCAGCCTACGGGCCAAATTGTGCTTGCAGATGGGCTGTATTTGGTTAGCACAGAATGACAAAAATATGCTTGAGCAAACATTTAATGAATAGTAGTTTGGACTTTAAAAAATCTTATTTTTGATGTTTCTTAAAGAAATGGATGGTTTGGTCACATTTTCCCCGCATTTTTCCACAGCAACAGTTTGCTGATGGGTCAGGTCTTCTCCATTTTTTCACAGTCCCCACCACTTCCTTTTATATCCCCAGTAATCATTACCCTTGGATTGTTTTTTATAAAGAAATTGTTGTCTATTTTCAAGTGTCAGTCAAAGATGAGAAAGTGGAAAAAGGACCAAAAATGCTGCCTCTTTCAAAACAAATGGGAAAGCACATTTCAAGGAAGAGGAAGATTATTTTACATGTTTGGTAATATTGGCAAAAAAACTTATAAACAAAGTTTAATAGAAATAAACATGAAAAAGTGATCAACTCTGTCTTGGCAAGGCTTCACAAATGAGAACTGTTTCTTCACAAACAGAAAAGGGTATTGAAGAATGAATAGGAGTTTTCCAGATGAAAATTAACCCCTTTGATAGTTACCCATTCAATCAAATGTGGGTCCTAAGGCAATTTTTTATTTTGGAAGTGTGTACCATTTTTCTGTAATTAAAATGACTTGATAATCTCTCGTCCAGGGCCACATATCATATAGCCATGTTGTTCAAGGCTATGTTTTAATTAGCACTGCCTCGGGCCTTCCTTGAGCCCAGGGGTACCTGGAAGTCCTTTTTAATAAGGTATAAATGCTCAAGGCTCAGTGCGAAGCCATAGCCATTCTCATTTGAAAATGAGGAGTGGAGATACATTCCATAAATCAAAAGCCTAAGGAAAAATAGTTAACCCCTATGTTCTGAGCTTTTCCATGCGTCCTTGAGGGGGTTCATTATGAATGAATACTTTGCTAGTCCCTGAAATATTTAAAGGCAAGAAGCAAAAGGCATCAGAATCTAACTTTGTGTGCATGCATATGTGTGCATGTTTTATGTGTGTGTTTTAAACCAGTACAGTCCTTGAAAAGGTAACACAAGGTAGTTTTCCTTCAGAATCCTAGCTGGCCACCTAGACAGAAGCAGAGGCAGCAGACACCCCCGCCACTAGCTAATTGAACAATCCCTTTGTCCTGAGGTGGGGGGTGCAGATGTGAGGGGAAGCAAATTCCTCACAGGGGTACCCAATTATGGGTCCCAATGGCCTGTGCCAAGTGCGATATAAGGAGTGAGTGTACACCGGCTGGAGAGGCCCCTGTGCCAGGGACATGCTCACAGCGCCACTCAGCCCAGTCTGTTTGTGTGTTTGTCGTCGAGTGCTTTGTGACTAGACAGGGAGAGTGTAATGGCGTCCCCTCCTAGCTGGAGGCCTGGAAAGAGTATGTAAGTGTGATTACTGCTGACAGCTAATGGAACATCACCGTTAGAGCCAGTCGTGGAGATGCTGCTTTTGGATGTCAGCTGCTTTGGTTCCTATCCCAGAAAATTTCTCACAGGGAGCTGATTGATCTTTCAGACAAAATGACTGAATCAGCCAAGTTGTTTTCACCTCTTTCATTTCAGATCCTCATCCTTAAACCACAAAGACAGATGGTAGTTTAGAGGTGAAATGTTTGCTGGGCAACAGAAAGGAGTAGAGTGAAGGCCCAAAGGTCTTTGCCATCATCTTCTCTTCTGCAGAGAGAGCAGCAACTGTTGGGCTGGAGAAGGGAAAAGAATGAAAGCTGCCTGTCACATGCGATTTGCAACCATCAGAATACATATTGGCGGTGGAGATTTACACAAACTCAGTTCAAAGTGGTTCAACACATATACCAATTAACTTATTATGATGGCATCTACATCTTATAATGTCAGTGGAGATGACTAGAAATAGATTGAAAAATAGTTATAATTATAAAACAATAATTTAAAATAAGAAATGATGCGGCCTGCTCAGCTGCAACCCCTATCTTCTTGTGTTCTCCCTCCTGGGCCATGTTGGCTCATACCTCCCTCATGCCTCCTTGGACTGCAAATCCAAGCTCCACACGTAAGTCTTTACTGAGCCATTTAGTGCCAGCCTTGACTCAGGAAACTTCCCTCTGAGTGTCTGCAACTTACTGCATTTATTTGTAACTGACTCCTCAACAGTGAGCTCCCTTTTTTTGAAATCATAAATTCAAGCAATACTTATTGAGCAGTTATGTGTCAGGCAATATTCTAAGTACAAGGAATATAGAAGTCAAGGGAGCAAATAGTGAACAAGTAAACAAATAAAGGAATGGATCACTTCAAATACTGGTAAGTGCTGTGCTATGGTACTCAATCATTTAGAAGTGGAACAGAGGCTGAGGAGGAAACTGAGACATACTGCCCATCAAGTAAGAGCATTCTAGAAAAGAAAGTGTTCTAAGAAGGAAGGAGTGCTCCATTTTATCAATTACATCTGCTGTTAGCCTGGGCAAGGGGGAGTCAAAGGGGACCTTATAGTGATGGGATGGTGGAAACAAAGACCCTCCTGAGGGAGGAATGCAGAAAATAGACACCCTGTTAATACCATTTTGGTACCTCCAGTGTCTAGCACATAGTAGGCACTTAATAAATGTTTGACCAAATTATGAATTTTCTGGTCCTCCGCCCCAACCCATGTATGTCTGAATCTCATTTTTGGACCTCATCATATCCTACATAAACACCGCTCATACAATGACATTTTGCAGCATTAATTTATTCACATGGGCACCTCCCCCTACCAGACAACATGTTTCTTGAGAGAAGGGGTTTTGTCATACTCATTTCTGTGTCCTGAGCCCCTAACACTGGTTTCTGGAATACAGCAGTCATTCAGTTAATAAATATTGGACGAATGAGTATCAGATAATAATATTAGCCTCAGTTTTTCTTTCTAAAATTCACTAAAAGTTTCAGGCCAAAGTGAAGAAAAGCCTAAGCAGAGGGCAGCTAGAAAGGAGATTTTCAACAGAACTAGGCCTTGGACAATACAATAAAAAACTTACAAGTGAGAGACATAAAGGATCAAAGTTAAGCCATCTTACTTTAGGAATTGAATTCATAAACTGAGATTTATCACCATAAGAATAGTAGCTAACATGTATTAAATGCTTATTGTTTGGCAGGCACTATGCTAAATGATATACTTACATACATGAACTTAATTTTCAGAACAATCTTATTAGGTATGTAAGATTATTATTCTTGTTCTATAGGTGAAGAAATTGAGTCTTGGAGAAAATTTAAATTTGCCAGAAGTCAAACAGAGTTCAATCCACGTGTATGTGTGACTCAAGAACCTGATCTACTGCCACCATGCTCTTCTGTCCTTCAGTGGAACTTTGAGACATGATTTTTAATGATATGGGTGGGGGAAATCTTCACCAAAGTCCCTATGCAATGAACTTTGGTCTTATCATCTAAAAACCATAATTCCAACAATAATAAAAGATCTATCAGTTACTGCGAATGTAATGACGCCAACACACTGTGCTAGGTACTTACATCTATTACCTCGAATCCTTAAAGGATAGATATTATTATTTCCACTTCAGAAGAGAAAAATGAGGCTCTGGGAAGTTATACATGTTGCTCAATATCACAGAGATAATTAATGGTGAGGTGGGAGTTTTCATCCCCAAATCCAAGGTGTTCCAACTGCCACATCATCTTCCCCTGCATTCAAATATAGCAGTATCACAAGTATGAAAAACAAAAACAAACTAAAAGCCCAACACTTTCTTAACTTGGGTAAATAATAGCACCAAACAGAACCAAGGGCCAGCCTGGCAACAAAATCCAGAGGCTATTTTTAAACAGTAGTTCTGCAAAGATACTCAGGGTATGCAAGAAGTTTTAAAATCCAGAAACAATCCAGAAAAGCAGTTTTATATATAAGGTTCCCTCTCTCTCTCTTTCTTCCCCCGCCACCCCCCGCCCACCTTCCACACTCTCTGACGATCAGCTCAGTTTTTTATTTATTTTCAGCGTCCTGGACTCTGAGCTGCCCAGCACTGACTCAGCGGAGCTGGACCTTCACAGGGGCCCCTTTCTCGGCAGCTGTTGCAGCGCTGCATTGCCTCCAGCGCCGTGCCAGCTGTCTCCGCCTGCATTACACCACAGTAATGTGAACAACTGGAAGCAATAATGTGTCTCCCCATTTGCCTAACAATACCAACATGGACAATAACTCAGAAGACTGAAGATTTGTGCTGTAATTTAATAAACCCCATGCACATTTCTACAATTGAGTATCACATCTGTGCAATGGATCCTAGAAGTGTAATATTCTTTTATAAGGGACCATTAACCAATCTTAAGTTTATAGGTTTCCTTAAATCTTTTTCATCAGCTGTTAAACTACAGTAAAGAGAAAATTGCCTCTTATGAGACAAGGGATAGTAAAATACAAAGACTGTGATTAAACGTCAATCAATTAAGGATTATAATATAATAAAACACTGACTGATGAGTAAAACGAGCACATTCGAGAAGAATTGTATAAGCAATACTAAGAATTATTTTTAAAGGTCAGTAGAATCAGCTTCAATTAGATCATATTATATATGAGTCTGCTCTATAAGTAAAAAAGATTTATAGAATGATTCCTCAGTACAAAGGAATTGGCATTGAACTTCCATTCTGAAAAGTATTTTTTTTAGCTTCTCATTTTACTATTCCCCAGTCTCCAGAATTTTACATTCTTTTTTGAACAGAATAAGTAATGGCATTTTTGTTTCAGCTAGTTTTCCACCAGTGTGTGCAGCTGGGCAACAGTTTATGAAATGGGTTGTGTAGTAAAACCACCAAACAAACAAACAACATTGCAATTGAGGTAACAAAACACTGACTAGAACTTAGGGCTCCGAAAAGGAGCTCTGGGACTGTTTGTAAAACTTCGCAATCTAAGCCTTCTTGAAATGGTCCCTTACAGAATTTCTTCCTCTGAAGGTCAGAGCACACTTCTGTCTAAGAAGAGATCACCTGCTGCCGAAGAGTTACAAGTAATCCAAAGCGATCTGCTTTATTTCTGCCTTCCATTGGGCACACAGCTTGTCCATTTGGGCTAGAGTTACGATGGAAGACCTGAGTTAATTACATCAGGTTCGGCAGCCTAGCATGCCAAAAAAGACTATGAGAGGCTTCTTCCTACTTGCTCTAGCTGCCATGTCTTTTTTTTCTCTCCATGTATATTATTGGCAGGAGGCCATTTTTTTTTCTGTGCTGAGCTGCTCCTTCTCTAGACCTTCTCTTCCACATTGCTTTCCCAAAGCAATTTTCCTGTTACACCGCTTGTACCTGGTCCCTCTGGAGCTCTGAGGGCATTCAGACTCCTGCCAGTTTGCAGGGAGCATTTTGAAGCTTGTTGCAACAGCTGGCTTATATGAGCCTTGAAGGAAAAGCACGCATACACGTGGCAGCACGTTGGAAGCGCTAAAGCAGCTGGCAAAGTAAGCAGAGACCAAAAGGTGCAGGTAGCTCACAGCTTTGCTAGAAACTGTGCTGGGGGAGCTGTGCACGGCAGACGGGAGCATAATTAATGGATAAATCCCAGTGCAGCCTGGCTTCTGCCCTTATCACTCTATGGAAACTACTCTGATGAAGCTCACCAATGACCTTCTAATTACCCAATTCGATGGATGCTTTTCAGTCAACATTTTCCTAGGCATCTCTGCTGAACTTGGCAGGACAGCTGAGTAACATGCAGAAAATCACACACTCACTAAGTAACAAAGCTGAAATTTGAAACAGGTAGGTTTAACTCTAAACTCAAGATCCTCCTGTTGAATCGAATTGCCTAGTTGTTCAACGTGTCACAGATACTATAAAGAAAGGGCGAATGGGAGAAAAATGACAGATTGACTATATACCCTTATTTTCTCTCCTTTGTAGAACAGCCTAACACGACAGTAACGGTATTTTAAGAAGGTATGGATTCACAAAGACAAATAGAATGAGAGAAGAGGCAGTGGATGACAGGAGATTTGAAGAAATCTTTGAAAGACAGAAAGAGGAAAATACCCAAAGTGCATTCAGAGTTTGAAATCTTTAAAAAATCTGTGATTAATAGATAACATACATATATACATACATACATATATACATTTATGCATACACACCTACATACATAAAAAGCAACAAATCAACTTGTCCAGCAAACGTGCTCTGAGGACACCAAATACTGAGGGAAATGAAGGTGAGACTGGAGTGAAAAACATCAAGATTGGTTGAGAGCTTGTAGACAGAGGAATTGCTGCCCTGATGGCCGCCCCTTCCCTATAAAACAAAATCACTGTTCTCCACCATCCCAAGAGAAAAATGAAAAGTTTAGTTCTTGAACAAATCTGGCCAGAAAAACTTCAGACTTGGGGTGCAGAGATGGGGTGGAGATGAGCACCCAAGCCCTCTGTTGGTCTAGAGATCGATGCTAGGAAAAGAGGAGGAACTATTTTAGACTATGTAACCAGGAGACTCCTGAGTAGGTACCATCTGAAGAGAGGGCTCCATGATGGGAAGTAAAACATCCATTATATATTTTGAATCTATGTTTATTTAAAATGCTACATGATATTATTTTATTATATGATCAATATTCATTTATATACAGATGTAGATGTCGATAGATAAGATATTTAGGGCACATTCCAATGCAGGATGATCTTATCTCAAGAGCTTTACATTAATTACAACTGCAAAGACACTTATTCCAAATAAGACCACATTCTGAAGTTCCAGGAGGAACTATATTTTGGGGTACAGTATTAAACCCACTAAAATAATATAAGAACTACATAACATTGATACTACTTCTGCTATTAATCAATGATGTTAAGTGGCACTACAGGATCATTCTTGCTTAATACTACTGTTGCCCTCATTTGGAATTATACTCATTATAAAAATTACACTTCTGGGATAACCAATTGTCTACAAAGGTACTCTGTTATAAATCATATAAATTACCTGGAACTGTTATCCACATTTGTACACTGACTTTCTGTTCAAAGCAAAATTATATCAAGGTTGTATATTCCAGACAGTGAGAACTGTGTTACTTTCATTGGCTTTGTTGTAGGTGCAGGGGAAATTTTTTCAATAATAATGTTCCAATCCATAAAATAGACCCAAGCATCCGATGGATGATGTGGATTTAGTTTGCCTCAGTTTAAGTTCCCATCTTTCAGAATGTGAGGAAAATTAGATAATCAATATACTTGACCTACCAGCTCTGCTAAACTTTTATGGCTGTCTACACCTAGAGAGATGCCATTTTCTTTACATTGAAGGATCTGAAAAGCATCTGGACCAAAGTGACTAGAATTGCCCTCATTCACAAAAGGCCTCAGAGAGCAGATTAAAAACCAATTCCCATCCTCTGATGCCTTTCCATCTGATTCTTGCGGTCATTTCTGCTGATGTCAGCTCCACTCTCTCCAGCTATCACCGTCGTTTTCCTACAGAGATGGATGACTGAGGGGACTCCTGGAGTAGCAATCCATCACATATGCCTATGGATGATCAAGGCCATGTCTGTGGCTCCGAATTTGGCAGCAAATAAGTGTGGGTTGCATCTAGCAAAACAGTCCTCTTGTGCCACCCACAGAGAACCAAGGAACCTGAAATATTTTCTATCATTTCAGATTGCTGCTAACTGCTCACCTACTGAGATCAAAAAGTGGTAGTGAAAATGAGATGAAAAGTGAAAAGGAGATGAAAAAACTGAATGAAGATATTCAGGAACTGAGGCAGTGGGATCTGGTGGGTCTTTGAGCTTATTGATTTTATGGAGTGCAGTTTGTTATGTGTGCCAAGGCTTAATACACAATGTGGGTAGAAAGAGCTAGAGATGCTGAATTAGGCGTATACCTGGGTATGAGAGAGCTGGACTGCTGCTCACAGACATATGAAAAATGTGTTTCTTGATCAACCTCCAATATTGAAAAACATGATGTACTGAGAGTTTAACAAATGTTACAGAAGGGTCTGGTTTCTCTGCGAGAGCTGTTTGTGCTATAGTCCTTCATTCGGCATTATTAGGCAGGCACTATTTCTGATTCATTGGGGAATTGCAAAGAGGTGCAGCGAATGCAGTATGCAACCCTGGGTTAAGAACTACCTGAGAACAAGGATTCAGATATCTAGCTCAAGTCACTGAAGACCTATTTTAAAAATATAGAAAGAGATAGTGCTGAAAAAAAACCCCAGATTACACTTATATGAAAAATGTGAATATCCTCTAGATAAGGCCAAGAAAATTCTTTAGGACAGACATGAGTCATTGTTGTTCTCCAGGGCTTTCCCTCTCCGCTTCTAACAGGCATGCGGCAAGAACTAATTGAGCATTTACTGTTTGGATTCAGGTAAAAGATACTGCATCCAAGGACTGTACAGTCTGTCTGGGGACACCAAACTCACAGATCCTCATTTTCTTTTCCTTTTGAAATACGCTGATTTATGCCTTCTTCCCATTCTCTAAGCTGAGAACTTTGTGTCTTCTAGGGTGGCAAAGAGAACTATGTGAGCACACCCGGAAAGCCACCTACATCCTTCGATGTAGTAGGAGCAGTTTATGGGTGACCTCTGGAGGCAGTATCACGGCCAGTGTTAGAATACTGTTTTCCCAGAGGTTTTGAATTTCCACCACAAAGAAATGGAAGGACCTACATAAAGGAAGTCAGGGAAGTAGTTCTCAGAGGCTCACGCTCTTCTCATTTAGCTGGTGCTGGATCTCAAGGTAACTGTTTTTTTAATCTGACTTAATATATTTATATAAATTTCATATATTATACATTCACTATATCTTATATATTGCACTAGTTAAATTCATGTCTGCTTTAGAGATCTTTGCATTTACTAAGACTCATTAGAGAAAGAGATAGCTGAAATGCTTTGAAGGAAACCAACAGCATTACATTATGAGCATAGCTAGTACCATTTTTCATTCAATATAATGCTGTTCTGATTGGAAATCCATAATCTGCTGTTAACCCTGAAATTTTCATTCCAAACAGTGGACAAACCAAATGATTTTTTTTCTCATTAGAATTACTATTCTTTACAGCCTCATATCCTAAAACATGTGCCAAGTTTAGCTCTTTATTGGGTATCACAGTGTATTTTGCCTGCAAGAATGTTGCAAGATTTAAAGTCTCAGAGTAGACTAGTGTCTTACCAAATTTGGCAGCAATTGCTGGCATTTAAGTTGCTGCTGCTGCTCACTGCTTTGCAGTCTCTTTCCCTGAGAAGAGGGAGAAGGTTTGAGATCTCCTCTAGCTTTTTACCATCACAAGATCAGCTTGACATGGATCATCTCAACACATCCTAAAATTAGGTAAAATAAATCATGCGCATTGTTTCTGTTGCACCTACGGGATTTGAGTACTCAAGGCACCCGACTGAGAGGTGAGTGGAGGCTGGAATCCAGCCCACGTTTTGCTCACTAAGCTGTGGGCTGCACCTTGGCATGACGCTGAATCCACCCAGAGGAAGAGGACCCCACTGTAATTTGCACAAAGGCATCAGATCAGCTGAAGTCTACCCTGTGCATAGTGGGATCCACACAAACCGGGCTTAGGGGCCCCATTCAGTCTTCGTTCTTCTTAATATTATCCTGCTTTCCCAAGCACATAGCTCTGCCTCGCCATCTGTAGGAACAGGCCTCTAAAAAATCCATGATAACTCTTAATTTCAATTAGTTTAGAGAAAAAATTTTCATGTTGCCCCTACATTTAAAAGTGTTTTTGATGACCTAAATATGTTGCATGCCATAGCATGACTTGTCCATATTCTGCAACATCCCAAGTTTGGGGAAATGAGTGTGGCAGTGTGGTTAGGGCCATGTTAGATGCTATGAGGGATGAAAAAAGAGAATTGTGGGGTGTGTGTGTGTGTGTGTGTGTACACTTAGTAGTTTTCATTCCTGTTTTTGCTCAATTTAAAGTCTAATTTGTGTAGTTAGAATATCTTTCCTATGTCTTTCATTTGCTGCAAAATAAATTGTTTATTCTTCAAGGGCCAATTTGCATGTCACCTCTTCTGGGTAGCCTTCCCACCACCAGGCAGTGTCCTACATGCTCCCGTATCACTGCCTCCATTTATTGCAGTCTTTACCACTAGCAGTTTGTTATTTGCCTATTCTATCAGGCCAGCCTGACCATATTCTCTGAAGAGGAAGACTGCACTAAATGCATTTTTGTAGCTCCAGAATCAGTGTAGGATCCTGTATATTCTCAGTTATTCAGGAAATGCTGAGTCCGTGGTGAATGACATAATTCCTACAGTGTGATCATTAATCTTTGAGGGTTATGACTTCTTTGAAGATGCTATAGACTCTCTCCCCAGAAAAAAAAAAGTTGATATATGCTGTACATACACATCTTGCATAAAATTTTAGACTGTTCTTAGGCCCTCTGAAACCCTTCCATGGACCTGCCTGTAAGTCCACAGAACTCAGATTAAGAACCACTTGCTAAAGGAAATAGACTAATACCCTTGGTACAATAAAGTGCTAAACATTTCCCTGCTATTTCCTTCACTCAAACGTTTATGGTGCTCGATGCGGAGGATGCTATGATGAATATCACACCAGTACTCACCGCCCAGTGAGAGACTGACAAATGAATCAATAATGATACTACAGCATTGTAAGTGCTATTGTAGAAGTGTACGTATAATGGCAGCCTTAGGGAAGTGGTTTTCAGATGTGTGATTTCATGGACCAAAAATTAAAAAAAAAATAAATGGGGCAACCAATATGAGTGGTCAAGTTTTTATTGTTAGAAATCAGTGCCTTAAAAA
>NW_017731569.1:142354-143750 GCF_001890085.2 Hipposideros armiger
GAAGAAATATCCAAACTGAATCTTAAGGGATAAATGAAGGGCTGGAATGAGAGTAGAACCAGAGGGAAGGGCTTACTTCAGGCAGATGAAATCATAGTTAAAAGGTTCAGAGACTAAGTGAATAAAACTTGTGCATATAAGGTAGTAATGGGGGTGAGCTCAAGTTAGCAGGACAGTCTCCATGGAAAAAGTGACATGAGCAAGTTTTGAAAATACTTAGGAACTGGCCTTGTGCAGAGGAAGGACACTGCATGCAGGGGCTAGTCCAGAGACAAGCTGTAAGAAGTCTGGGGCCCCTGGATGAAGACTGACTCATTGGAAGCCATGTGTAAGAGCAAATTAGCCAGCAGGGTGCTCCTACTGGCAGCTTAGGAGACAAGGCAGGGCTGGAAGGCAATGAGGAGAACCTGCGAGACTCTGGCAGAGACTAAGGAAGGCCCACCGGAGAAGCCTGGCTGCAGAGTTACGTTTGCTCCAGAGACTGATGGGAGAAAGGGGCAACCAGAGTCAAGGCAAGCACCCAGAGAGCTGCTCCACCAGTAAGGCGATGAGGGCCTTTTTTGTTAGGTAGAAGTGGAAACAGAGTGTAAAGATCAATGCAAGATACAAGGAAGAAACCGAAGAACTTGAGGTAAATCCATACACATAAAAATTCACAGTTAATAGTATCTTATTTCAAAAATAATATGAAGATATTCTCTTATATTATCTGTATGTCATGATTTTCTTTAATCAGCACATTTGGCTAACCAAACCCTAGAAAATACATATTTCATTGTTAAAAGGTTCTTGCAATTTTATTAATGCTATCAGATGATATTTGTTGATGACATTTTAAAAAGTTTCAGCTTTGCAAGAGTTTATAAACAGATTAATTACTCAGATCGTTTAGCTAAGTTGAAGTAATTTAAATTGTTATATGATCCCAAATGACTTTTTTTCAGATGAACTGCAGGTATGTGTTCCTATCCAACCCAAGGCTACTGCTACTGAACAATCCTCTATTGAGAAAAATAAGCCTTTAACAAAAGGTACTGCTACTATTTCTGGGCATGTTTCTATTGAGAGAATATTGTATATCAACACTTCACTTTCAGATGCTCTCTATTGGGTTGTTGGAAAAGTCATGACATATTTTTTCTATGTTTTTTGTTGCAAAAAATGCGTCATGACTTTTCCGACAACCTGATACTTACAGCATGTGAATATTTAGAAGTCATCTTTGCCTGGAGTCACCATTTCCTACCTGCCTTTTTTTTTCCCCACCTAAGGTTATCCTTTTAAATCTGTAGCAAATAATTTTTAGACACATTTCTTATTATAGCATCACCACAGCCAGCACAATTATCTTCTTTTTCCTTTCTCTCACCATGAGTACACATAATGGAGCTTCTTA
>NW_017731569.1:144115-163674 GCF_001890085.2 Hipposideros armiger
GGGGAAGATGTCAGTCTGCAGAAAGTCACACTGTTGAGGGCGGGGCGGGGAGTAGGGGTCTTGTGAAAATGAATCAGTAGTGAAATGCTTCTTGGTGGTTCAAGTTTATCTGAGAGAAAACACCATGCAGGGCCATAGAAGATAGCCCTCGAATAAGTAAAGAAGAATATTTCTCATATCCAAACGATTTCACTTTAACATTAGATGCGAATGACTTGAAACTCATAAAAATGTTATGCAGGGGAGACAGAGAAAATCAGAAGCTTTATTAAGGAACCATAAACCAGGGACTTAGAAGGACAGTCCATTGTTTGGTGGAGGGCTCAGTTTTCATCAGGAATCTCTTCTCCCTCCGTTTTGGGAGTGCTAAATGACATCGCTGGAAAACACACGAGGGTGGGTGACTTCCGCCAGGTCTGCACACACTCGGTGAAACCCATCTATTGACTTACAAGCTGGATGCATGTGTCAAAATGCAATCTAGTATTTTTGTAATAATAGCTAGCAGTCACGGCTGTAAATTATTTATGGAGAGTATTCAGTGCAAACAGGTTAGTGCACACATCCTCTTCAGCTTGGCTGCCCTGGTTTTAGATCACACAGACATTCAACTCCTCAGAGATCTGCTCTTATCATTGCAAACCCTAAAAGGGGGCCCAAACTGCAGTCAGTTCAACAACTCACAGCAGCCCGGCCACTCGCTAAAGCTCTACCTCAAGGTTCAGTGAGTAAACACGGTCCCTCTGCCCCCTCTGTCACTCCCGCCTGGCCCTGGCGATGTAAGGTAATATCAGACATGAAGGCGGATCGATCTCCGGAGCAGAGGCATGGCAGTGCGCCACTATCTTTGTGCAGAAACATGGAAGAATGTGCACAGAAAAGGCCACCGGTGATCTTAACGCAAGCTGACATTTCACTAATGCCATGTTTCGGAGGCTGGAAAGAGCTGGCTATCCAGCGAAGCCCTCAGCTTAAATTTAAATAAGCGTGGCGCCCTATTGCAATGCAGAGCATGGACTTCCCCTCCTGCCCCGGACTATTTTCGCCATGGCTATTTCCATTTCTTCTCAGTGATCAATGTAGGCAGGTGGACTTCTCCGCAGTGCCACAGAGATGGCCAGAAAGGTTACAGGCATCTTTTACATTTTAAGACTTAGAGCCACAAGGGAGAGCAAACGCTCTGTTAATATTTCAGGAAGGCTATTCTGCCTCCCCATCAAACAGGCAATTAATGAGATCTGGACCTCAGATGTCCCAGGTCAGATAACTATACATTTCACTGTACTTTCTTTGTCCTTTAAGATGAAAAGATATTACAGACTTTCCACTGCTTAATATGGAAGGACTATTTTTGTCAGAAGAGATCACAGCTTTTATTTGTGGGCTTAGAACAGGAAGTGGGTTAAACTATCTGTTCACCAATTTATATGCAGAATAAAAGAGATGCTAGCATAACTTTGGAGCAAAACTTGGACACATAATAGGCAATGCAAAAGGGGAAAATAAAATCTGCGGGGTCTAGAATCAGCTTTCTTTAGGATTGGATACCAACAGTTTATCTCCCAAATTGTTTTTCAGAGTGTTAGGAAGCAGTGGATAAAAACATCTTCGTAGCTCAAAGGGCACAGGACCAGAAATCAGGAATCCTGGTTCAGCCATGTAAAAGCCTGGGTGACTTAAGACCATTCACTTAACCTTTCTGAGAGCTATTTTCTTCATCTATAAAACCGTAATAAAAATAAAAGCCTCCATAAGCATCATTTTCTTGTAAGGACAAAATGACAAAACATAAGGAAAGAGGTTATTATAGTAGGTTGAATGGTGCCCTCGCCCCCCGACACCCCCCTCCAAAAAAAAAAGAGGTCCATTTCTTAATTTCTGGAACCTGTGAATGTAACCTTAGTTTGGAGTGGGGGGGGGATGTGTTTTTTCAATGATTTGATTAACTGAAAGGTTTTGAGATGAGACGATCACCCTGGATTACCTGAGTGATCCCTAAATCCAATGACGAGTATTCTAAGAGACACGGAGAAGAGAAGACACAGGTACAGAGGAGAAAGCCCTGTGAAGAGGGAGGCAGAGCCTGGAGTTACGCAGTCATAGGGCAAGGAAGCCACCAGCCACCAGCAGCTCGAAGAAGCGCAGAGGGACTCTCCCCTCAAATGTCAGGTGGAGGGTGGCCCTGCTAGCACTTTGATTTTGGACTATGTGAGAGAATACATTTTTTTGTTGTTTTATTCAAGCTATGAATTTTGTGATCATTTGTCACTGCAGCCACAGGAAAATAATATAAGTATGTTCAGAGTGGGGACTAGGAAGGTGAGGTGACAAGGCCTCTCACCTGTGGGACAAAATTTGAAGTGGCCCCCGAAAAACTCAGTTATCAAGATAAAATATTTTAAGGCAACATTTAAAAAACTCAAAATCCATGCCAAAACAATTCATGGTGAAAAAATACTCAAATTTCTAGGTGGCAAAAGATTTGTCTTTGATGTTGAAGAAGTAACCTTTCATTATTACAAAACACAAACAAGCAAACAAACAACAGCAAAAAAAAAAAAAAAACAGCTGAGGCACCACTCTTCTGTTAGAACATATACCTAAGAAGTGTCAGTCATAGAGCCAGTTTTCAGTTGAATTATGCTTTGAAGGCTGGGAATTTGAAAGCCCTAATTAAAGCAAACACAGGGCCTTCAGAGTCAAATATTAATAGAATGCTAATCACAAAGATCTTCACGTATAAAATTGTGGTTCTAGTCTCTGGCTGCATACTAGAATCACCTGGGAAGATTTACAAAGTCCCAGTGCCCAGGCTCACCCCAGACAAATGATATCAAAATCTCTGGGGATGGGCGCCAGGTGTCAGTCTTGAAGTGCCCTAGGAGATTCCAGTGGCAGCCAAGGCTGGGAACCACCACTGTGAAAGAGGAAGGTGTTTGGGGGTAGAGAAGCTGTCTGGGTACCTGCGAGGCTGAGTTCTGTGAACCATACCTTGGTAGGTCATTTAAATGATAAGTGACAAGGGGCGACTCTGAACCATGTCTAATTATACATCAATCAGGGCTTACTTTTATTTTCAATAGTTTAGGTTCTTCAGAGAGTTGTCTATGGTAATTCACTGGGGATGATAATAGTGACTCTGGTGGTGCTTGTATAGTTTTTTAGAGTTTGCAAAGCAGTGTGTGATCCCTCAAACACAGCTCTGTATTTCTAAAATACATTTCTTCAATACTTTTTCACTGAAATAGGGTGAATGGTACCCCCACTCCCAAAAAAGATACAACCACCTGCAGCCTATTTGGAACATAAGGTCTTTGCAGATGTAAATAAATGAAAGCTCTTGAGATGAGGAGATCATCCTGGATTATGCAGGTGGTCCTTAAAAATCCAATGATAAGTGTCCTTATAAGAGACACACAGAGAAAACACACGGAGGAGAAGACACAGACACAGAGAAGGGGATGCCATGTGAAGAGATTATACCGCCACAAAGCAAGGAAACCTAAAGCCACCAGAAGCTCCAACAGGCCAGAATGGATTCTCCCCTAGAGCCTTTGGAGGGAGGCTGTTCAAGCCAACTCCTTGATCTTGGACTTCTTGCCTCCAGAAGTATAACAGAATAAATTTCTGTTGTATTTAGCCACCAAGTTTAAGCCACTCACTATCTTTAGGATAGAATCCAAACTGTCTTCTTACTAAGAAGCACCTCAGCTGTCATTCCACTCTTACCTCCTGCCAGTGCCTTGTATGTCCCGCCGGAGCCACCTTGCTTCTTACTGCTTCCTCACAATCGTGCTTATACCAGCATGGCTGCACCTTCCACATTTGCACATGCAGCACCTGCCCTCCGTAAAACCCCTTCCATGACCATATGCTGCTGGACTTCTCGTCAACACTCTGCCCAACACACAGGCTATGAAGCCTTCCTAAACCTCCAGGCAGTCTGACCCTCCCTGATCTTTTCTCAAACTGTCTTTTATTTACTTATTGCACCCTTTTATTATAGCACTGGAATTACTTGTTTACCCAAATATTTTCCCCACATAACTTTGAACTCCTTGAAGGAAGGGAGAGTCATATTTAGCTTGATTTTCCCAGTACTTAACACAGCATCTGACTTCTCACCGATGCTCAATAATTGTAGGCTAAATTAACTAGTTTGTTTATTAATAATGTCTTTTAATATGAAATAGTTCATCTTTGGTTAAATTAACTAGTTTACTAATAATGTCTTTAAAACATGCATTATTTCCTCTAATATTTTAAACATCAAGTGAAATGCAGACTACTATTATATTTTTTACCAAAGAGAAAATTGAGGAACACAGAGGTGAACTAAATTGTTAGAATTCAAATATAGGAACTTGATTTCAAATCATTACACTATATGATTATTATTATAATTATATATGATATTATACATATCATATATAATCATATATCATATGTAATCATTACATTATATATTACATTATATATATTTAAACCTATCTATTTAACCATATATATATTTCATCATATATATTTATTATATTAATATATTATACAGGTCTCTCTATAACACACACTGCCTCATTTCTTTCCGCCTGGTGTTAAAGCTATTTATGTGTAAATCTTACCTCTCATAAGTTCGTTGAGAATGGCATCCAGGTTTTATTTAATATTTCTTCCATACTGTGTCTTCTAAATAGCAATCATTCAAATATTTGTTGAATGGATTAATGATCATTGCAATGGCTATATTTTATTAAAATGTCTTCCATATTTCTTCAAAATTACCCTGAGACTGTATAATGTCATCTTACTAAAAGCTAAAAATATGGAGTTCCCAGTCTATTGCATATCTATTTTCTGCCCTGTTTCAGGAGATGGTGGGCTTGTTAACTGGACTGCTATTTTACTCTGAATGTGTCCCTGCTGCTCTTTGTTGAGGACACTTTGCAGAATTGTGCTTACAGCAAGCAACTTCAAGAGACGAGATGATGTCTCCTTCTGGGACAAAGATCACTGATTGCTATAAAACAGCAAGTTCTTCAAACCCAGTGCTCTCCTCCAATGGAACCAACGGCAAGTGCAGGCATTCATCTGGACTTAGACTGCATCGCCCTCCCGGGACTTGGGGGGAGCAAACGAACAATGCAAACATGGTGCTCACGTTGTTTGCTCTACTTTCAGTAATAAAGTCCTTTGTCTCTGACTCAAAAGTCTCGTGTCTTCTGCCAGCATCCATGAAAGGCTAAATTATTAGCTTTTAAGTAGAATAAAACAAAATCCTATACTCAACAATTGGCATATAGTAAAAAGTAAATAAATATTAGTTTTAAAGGAGAGATTCTGTCAGTGGGCACTGGAGAGGCCTGTGAAGACAAGACGGGCACTTGAGGGATGGGATTGACAAATGTATCAGAGGGGTTATTCTTGAAATGGCTGGCTGGTTCTTCCCTTTTATTTACCCCCCCACTTGCTTCCCTCATTACCTAACCAGTAATACCAGTAGTTTTTGCACCAGAATGCCCTTCTGAAATTGTAACAATAGTATCTGAACTCAATCTAACAGCTTTTCCTCAACTCACCTATTTTCTGAGGGGAAACACAAGCTTTTGGAGAGTGGGAATAACTAAAGGATTTTTGCCATGTCTAACAAAGGGATAGAATAATAAAAACTTACTTATGATAGGTATCATTTTTTATTAATTTATTTATTTATTTTTAGTTTACCAAGAAAGACAAAGCTCCACTCAGAGGCTAATGAAGGATCTTTGAGGCTGTAAATAAATGAAATAATATTCATCTACATTGTTAAAGAAACATGCAGGGTTGAGCTGCCTTGGGCATTTTCCTAGGGGCACTGACATGTATGTGGGAGTGCTATTCAGGACTGAAAATCTATACAGGAAGGAAGAGAGATGTGCTGAGAAAGTGAAATGAGAGCTGAAGACACACAGCTAGAGACACTGGCTGGTACCTCTGCATCCCTCAAGCAACAAGGACAAAGAAAGCACAGCTTCTCTCATCTTCTTCCTCCTGACTGTTCTCCCTTTCTTCATTCCCTGCCACTTCATTTTCATAAGGCTTATGAGGATACAATTGGTACCAAAGTACAGCAGACTAGGGAGGAAGGTGAAGGGGGAGATAAGAAAATGGGCAACCGGGAGGTCGCCGTTGCATCAGCGGTCTCTGATATATACAGTAATTGTGGCAAACTGCATCTTAAATGAAACCCCCAATGAGATAAAATTTGGGGAGGGGATGCCAATTAATCAGGCGTTGTCTTCAGACACTTGGAAGGGATGCCCGTGCCTTTTGCAGTGGTACACTCTCAGAGAATATCCGATGTTTAAATTTTAGACTCATTACTGAGACCACAGCTTGACCTAATAGAAAAAACAGTGCATCGGGGTCAGAAGACCTGAGGGGTTTTCTTGCCTCTGTCACCTCCTCGTCCAATGACCTTAGGCAACTTGTCTAACTCCCAGGGTCCTGGGAGCATGAGCCAAAATGATATACGCAAAGTTCTTGGACATTATAAATTGTGAAGTATTATATGATGAGAAAAACAATATGAAAGAAATTCTCTTTCAGAATAAATCTTACAGTTTTCTTAACTGTGTAAGGATGTAATCCTGTGCTAGTTATCCTAAGATCAAGCAGTTTAAAACTTTAATATATGAATGGTCTGAACAACAGAAGCCAGATCACATGACTGTATGTTCATATACATACATGCTTATGTACCATAAACATGAATATTTTGAGATTATACATATGTTTGTAAGTAGAACATGGTGCAAAAGTTGATGCTACAATTTATCTCACAAAATGATCTTGAAACAAAAAGCATCAATGTTTCTTGGAATTGGAGATCCCTAAAATACTATCCCTTTGGACTATGTTATCAGGGATTATCAATATTTTGAATACATGAACAATTACATATGGAAGTCAAAGGACTACCTCATTCTTCTATCAAACCACTCTGCTGGTGGCACGGTGAAGGTGGTACTTGTCTGTGCCGCCATGTGTATGCCCATATTTTAATGGTAACCTGAAATATTCGGCAGACTGAAATAAGCCCCGATATGGTTAATAAGTTGGTAGGAACTATATTTACCTCTTCAAATGGGGTTGCCAGATAAACTACAGGACATCTAGTTAAATTCAAATTTCAGATAAGCAACAAATAATTGCAATAAAATGCAATATTTGGGATATGCTAATACTAAAATATTATTTGTTGTTTTTCTGAAGTCTGAATTTAACTTGAATCCTGTATTTTTTTAAATTAAAGTTTATTGGGGTGTCAGCATCTTGTATTTGCTAAGTCCCGCAGCCCTGCCTGATGCCACGAGCTGCTTCGTCGCCCCATATCCTTGTGATCTCACCATACGCAGTTATCTTCATGCAGCAAACAGCTCTGTCCCTTTGGCTTCTGTGGGACTTGATATTCCTCCTTGTCCTCCCTGACACTGTGAACGGGGAGATCACATATCCTATCATCAGACCAACTGTGCCTGCAGTAATAGATATTAAGTCACAAGCCTGCCTGAAATCACTTAGAATTCTTCAGCCACATTCCTCTCTGCTGTCGGAGAGGCCTTGAAATAAGCATATAGATGTTTTGGAAGAAATAAAACACAGCGTCCCTTTCTGCAAGTGATTAACCAGAAACTCCTGGAAGCTCCAGGTTCTAATTCTACCCCAGATGAGTAATTGCATTAATGACTACTGTTTACAGTGTCTCATTTTGACATGTCTGATTATTTTTTTTTTTTACAAACAATGTCACTGATACAAAGCTAATTGGATTCTAATTATTTCTACATAGGTTAGTGTTCCCAAGCCTCTGTCTCAGACAGGTCATGAGATGGTGGCTTCAGATCAGTTTCTTGTCATTTACATTATTTTTTTTTAAAAATAGGGAAAGGGTGCTATTGTGCATAATTATCAGCCTTAATTAAAAAATGGGCCACGATATCAGCTGTTGCGGTGGCTTAACAAACCCCTTAGGAGTAGCTCAGATTCTACTACCTTCTGATTAGAATACAAATCTGGAAATATCCACCTCCATTATCTCCATGAAGACGCGATGCTTTCAGGCTTGATAATCAATTCAGGCCTGGTAATCATTCTCGTGAAGGTCTAGTGGTGAGAAGACGGAGGCGAGAGTGTGGTAAACATGCCCCTTGATTTATGGTTCTGTATAATAAGCTACTATTCAAAATTACTGTTAGAGCTGAAGGGGATCCCCAGGTTACCTAATATATATGTAAGATCTAACATCCTTAAATATCACAAGGTAATTTGCAAGTCTCACAGCCATCATATCTGAGAATTTTCATGGGAGATGCATGATAAGTTGTTGGTTTGTTTTTTTAAAATAAAAAGCAAATAAAAGTAATTGATTCGTCTTTTGTTTAACTGCCATATCAAATTGGTGAGACGAGAGAGACACTCTAGCACTGGAAGAAAATTCAGAATGTCCCTTTTTGACAGTTCTTTCAGCTAAAATTGTCCAACTTTTTGACAACTGCAATGTAATTACACCAACTGAAATTTGTGTAGGTTAAAGAAATAAGTATTCTTCCCATGACTGTAAAATTGCACCTGTATATTTTACTGCAAATCACCTATAACAATAAGAGAGGTTATCCTAGGTTTTGTACATGGCTATGTTCATGGTTTTTCAGAGTAGCTGATAAGATGAAGCTAGAGAGGATTTCCCCATTTTATGAGTTCTTTAGAGGCATTAAGCTCCAAAAAGATATTGAGGAGCTTATAATATAATCACAGGCATAGGAACTGCTTAACTGAAGACAGAAAATCCAGGAATTAAGTAAGGTATTGTGACTGGCAGAAAAAAAAAGCAGTGAGGGCAATCAGGGGAGAGATAAGGAGGCCAACGGCTGCGGAAAACTAGTGGACTGTTGGAAAAGTCGTGACGAATTTTTTCTGGTTTTTGTTGCAAAAATGCGTCATGACTTTTCCGACATCCCAATAAATGGTATGCTAAATTCAACTCACTTGCTAGCAACTACAAGAGGAAGAAAGATTATAAAATGTTCATTGCCAGGTGGTAAAAGGTATTCCAGCTTTCCAGGAGAATCAAGGTTTGCCTTTACCCAATACCCTCAGATGGAAGTGTGGAAATGCTGTGATGTCATCAAGTGTTGTGCGTGGACTTGACAGAGGCCTTGTATTTCCAAGCAGCTTCCAACACTGGATCAGGGCTAAGAGACCTCAGAGGCCAGGTCTAAATCTGTTCTCTCCCTGAGCCTTTTTAAGGCAGTGCTCTTCAAACAGGTTGACCACAACCCACATTTGAAAAGCAATGCTTCCTTTACTATGTATTACTCTGATGTTTTCTAATCTGTTCTATTTTTATTTATTTTTAAAAGCGCTGATCAAAACCAACTAAGTTGACTTTTTGAGCCACTAATAAACAGGTGGAGACCCATAGTTTGAGAAACACTGTGCTAGTAGGCATAGCATTTTCTTAAAATACATAAAAATGGTAAAATGTATTGTTTGTATTCATATAAATATGTGTTGATATATCTAAGTCTGTATACATCCACAAACATATATATCAAAATGTATATGTAAAATTTTACAGATGTAGTGATAACTTGCATAAGCCCATGATAAATTTTGAGTAAATTTAAACATATTTTTAATCATACAGTTGAGTTAAATCCATATTAAATGTTAAAATGGTAGTATATATTTTTATTCATTTTATAGATTTCAGCTTGTCTTTTAACACAAAGATATTTTAACTACAATTTAAATAATCAAATTAGCTAACTCTTTTGAATTTTTATTATCTGATTTTCTTCTATAGCTTACTCTGATAAGCATTCCTCAGTCCCCAGGCAAATTCTAAGCTGTCAAGCATACAAGTGAGTCATTTATAACTATTTGCATGTCATTCTGGCATATCATTTTATTCAAATATGATTTAGACACAACATGATCATTAGCTTAAAATTGTACTGTTCATGTACTTTTTCCCAAATGACAAATATTTAAAAATAAAATCACCCAGTTAGATTTTACTTCTTACCTGTGTATTTTTCACTAACTTCATTTTTCTCACTCTCTGTCAAATCTCTTAGGCCAAGCTCTGAGCCCTTTCTATTCTCCAAATAACGTTAATTTTTTCCCTCTGTTTTCAAATCTATCATAATTGAAACAGCCCTGTCCACTCTAGGAATCGTCAAGGTGTGATGAGGCTAGCATGACAGGAAAGGTGTCCAAAGCGATAATGCTTGAATTGAGATAGGTAAGAGATTAGCCTGAGAGAGAGGTAAGGAAAGGCATCCCTAAAAAGGTAAGACATCCCACACGGAGGTCAAAGTCATCGGGAATAGCTGAAGTGAAGAGTTCAGGCTGAAGAATAATGGAAAGTAGTACTCCAAGTGAAGGCAAGGGCCAGATCAGACATTTGTTATTTATTACATAGGTGAGAGAGAGACTTGGGATATTTCCAAACAGAGAAGTGACATGATTAAACTTTCATTTTAGAAAGATGACATTGACAAAAATATAGACAATGGATTGAAGGAGGTCAAGATATTGAGACTGAGAGTTCAGTTAAGAGATGATAGCAATAACCCAAAAGATAAATCATAACGGCTAGATTAAGACGTGGGTAGAATTGAAGGAAAGAACATGGACTAAGTAAGATATAAGAGAGGCCGAATGTCTGGGTCTCTTGGAGGCTATAGAGGTGTACTGGTGGACAGTGTTTGGGGATGGGGCAGAGGTGGGTAAGAAAGAGTCTAAAATGATTCCTGGCTTCTGGCCTGGATGCCTGCATAAAAGGTGGAGTTTGTAACAAAAGGATCAAGCTGTGCAAGAAAAATGAAGCGTTTAGCTTAGCAATGTTGAATTTGGGGTGTCTATTGCCCTTCTCCATAGAGATGTTCATCAGAAGAGCTAACGTTCATTGAGCACTTACTATGTGCTAGATACTGTGCTAAGTAAGCATTTACATACATCAACTTCATTTTCTAAAGTTTCTTATAAGAATGACTATTATTATCCTCAGTTTATATATAAGAAAACTGAGGCTCAGAGAGTGAACTTATTGGCCCAAGATGACAGAGCTGGTAAATGGTTGAGCAGGGACTCAAATTCAAGTCTATCTGACCCTGTACCTGTGTCTTAATACCCATGCTGTATAGGATTAGCTAAATAGAGACTCAGAATCAGTGAAACATCAGTGATAGTTGTAGTTATGAGTGAGATTACCAAATTAGGGTATATGTCATAGAAATCAGAGGTCCAAGGAAAAGCCCTAAGGAACCAACATTTCATGCACAGACTACAAGTTAATGGCCTCCATTTGCCCACAGATACAGTTTGTTTGGCTAGCACAACATTTTTAAAAACTTGGATTTGAATGCCTTCTGTCAGGGATAGGGAGCACCCCACACTCCCTCACAGCCCCCATCACCCCCATTAATCACTCACAGCTCCTTCAGACCTGTATATATCCTGCTGGGCCCCTAGAGGCACTAGAGTTTCGACCCCTAGGGAGTGTGGAGGAAGAGAAATGCATGTAGGAAAGGAAAAATCAATAAAGAAAAGGTGAAAAAAAATACTAGGAGAATGTGGCTTCATGAAAGTTGAAGAAGGAAACAGTTTCAGGAAAATGGGGACAGTCAGCCACATTAAACATGACAGAATGGCAGATGGTCAAGTAAGATGAGGAAAGAATGGTGTCTACTGAATGTGACAAGCTGGTGGTCACTTATAATCTCAGTAAAAGGCAATGGGGAGGGTGGATGGGTAACAAAGTCAGATTACAGTGAGGCAAAGAGTGAAAGGGTTTGGAGGAGGTGGAAATAGATGGTTTAGTGTCTCCTTAAAGCAAACATGTGTGGCTCTGAAGGAAGGAAAATTGACACGTAATTAACTAATGGGAGAAGTGTGGCCAGATGGGAACTTTTGCTCTTTGCATGGACAATATCTGAGCATATTTTCAGGCTAAGGAAAAACAGCCACAGGGATGACACATGAGATGGTGTTTAGAAGTGATACTGTGTACCAGGCATTGTCTTAAGACATTGGGGACACAGAAGTGAAACAAGAAAAGCCCCTATTCTCATGGAGATTACATTCTGTAGGGGAGAAGACACTCAATAGACAAGGAGAATAAATAAAGTAATTTTAAGTAGTGATATAATAGAGAATGGAAGGTCTTCCTTAAAAATTTTGTCTTACTGAAGGATGACTTTATATTGAGTATTCAGGGAAGCCCTTTCTGAGTATTGACATTTGAGCTGAGACTTGAACGGAAATGGGAACTAGGCATAGGTGCTGTGGGGAAGATCATATTAGATGGAACAAACAGCCAGTGTGTACATCTAGGGTGGGTGTGAGCTTGGTGTGAAACAGAAAGTAGTCACAGTGATGCAGGAATTCCACTGTAGTGGAACATGACATCGGAGGTATAGGCTGGGGTCGGGAGGGGCGAGGTTAGGTCAAATGGTACCTTGTAGTAAGGAGTTTGGGTTTTATTTAAGGCACAGCCATGGAAGGGCTTTAAGCAGGGGAGTGCTATTAGCTCAAAGGAGGTGAGAGGGGATGGATCCTGGCACAGAGTAGAAGAATGAGCCTTGAATAGGCATGTTGTCAACTCTTCCACTGATGTGGGAGAAGCAGGAAAAAACAGGTGAAAGTAGAGATATTTGTAGGTAGTGTAAGAGGTTGTTGAAAGGGTTATTATGTAAGGATCTCCATTTCTCAGTGAAGCTAAAGGCTAGATTGTCTGCTATGGGTGAATGGGGGCATCGTGGAGTACAAGGTTGTATTAGTCTAAGATGGCTGCCAAAATAAAATACCATTGACTGGAAGGCTTAAACAACAGAAATTTATTTTCCCACCATTTTGGAGGCTGCAAGTTCATGAACAAGGTGCTAATTTGGTTTGTGGTGAGAGCTCTCTTTGTGACTTTCAAACAGCTGGCCACCTTCTTGTTGGGTCCTCATAAAATTGGTGGTGGAAGATGGGGGGAACCCCCAGTGTCTCTTCCTCTTCTTATAATGACACCAATCTTATTGGATAGGGCCCCACCCTTAGGGCCTCATTTAACCCTTATCACTTCTTCACAGGTGCCCTGTCTCTAAGTACAGCCACACTGGGGAGGTCAGAGCTCTGAAATATGAATTTGAGGTTACACAAACATTCAATCCATAAGGTGTCTGTGGAGAAAAGAAAAACTTTGAAGTATTGAAGAAATGGGAAAGGAAATTGATTAAGAAAATAAAAATACCCTCCATCCTTTTTCTAAAAAAAAAAAAAAATTACATTAAGACTAAATTACTTCAATCTCTCCATGATTTCAAACTTTATGTAACAGGAAAAGATCTGGGTGATGAAATCATTATCTTTATTGTACAATCTCCAATTGAGTGAGAAATCATTATCCTTATTGTACAATCTCCAATTGAGTGAGAAGGTGTGTGTATCCTAATAATTGGAAGTTCTTTATTTGGCATGACAGTCTGGAGCTGAATTGGAGCTAAGGCAGTCTGTGTAAAAGAGGACGAGGATAATAGAGAGAAATTGGGAGAATCCCCACAAGCCAGGAAGCAGACATGATGATGCCGTGGACACTGCACAAGTGAAAGGAAGGGGGAGACAAGACCCCTTTGAGTGGCAGCTAAAGAGGGACCCGCAGAAGAACACAAATGCCTCAGGATTTGTATTAGTTTCTTCTGATGTAAACATGTGATATGCTTTCTTCTCCAAAATAAATCTTCAACCACACCTATAATGCTCATTAATGCCATGAGGAAGTGTTTTGCAGTTTTGGAGGGGAAAAGCAATGAGCCCCATTTTAAAATCACTGCCTGGAGGGAACCAGAGAAAGACAGCCACATGTTGGAGACATTCAAAGGCCAACAACCACAAACTCAAGAGAACACAAAAACTAACAAGAGTGCAAAATTTTAACATTATTTTCACAGAGCCCAAAATATTTAATTTTGACCTGTGCTCCTTTAGAAGTTTCATGCTATTTTGCAGGGAACAGATACAGATTATTTTATAGCATTTTTATACCTCACATGCACCCCAACCCCAGGTGTTTATCTGTTCAGCTGCATTTTTGAGATGCCAGGGGTAACTACATTTTATAGAAACATTTTCTAATTGAGGAACTTATTGATAGATGTGAGTAATGTGGCTGCTTTATTTTCAAGGTTCTCCTGAAGTGTTGGTGCAGCTCAGGGCTCCGTGTGGATTTCTACTGCAAATGATTATAGAAGTGGCATGTGGAGAATGGACTGGGAGGCAAAATATATGCAGGAAAAGTGGAAATCACCAAGGACAACGACTGAAGGGGAAATCAATATGAGGTGAAAGGTCAACAAGCCTCCTGCTGTTAGTCTGTCAAAATGTATTTAATGGGTTCATTGGATATTTTTCACATTTAAGAAATTGACATGAGAAAGGGTTTGCCTGTAATAACTTTTTATCTCTCACTTACAAAATAGCTTTTTTTTTCTTTTGAGAATTTTACCTCTGATCTCAGTATTGCATTCACACCCAGGGGTTTGAGGCTTCAATAGATCTATACAGATATGACGATTATTTTCTATGTAGTTAATTCTGTAATCATAGCCATAGTCATTTATCAAAGTGTAATTTAAAACATACTCATTAAAATTAAGTAAGAGTCACATGTGGAACTTGCTATATCCAAGGTTCTAGTTTCTCGGTACGATTTCACTATATTTACTAAGAGGATTCCTTTTTTACTCTCTTTTCTATCATCTGTACAATCAGATTTATGTTCAATTCTCTCCTCTTCAAGCAAGAGAGTAAAAGTAACAGATACAAAAAAATTTTAACTCATTCCCAGCAATAGATTTTGGTAAAGAGCTTTAAAAATAAAAAGCCTCTCCATGTAAAATCACATTTGTGCTATCTTCTTAAAATTTCTGTACTCTCATTTGGTGTATATTTTTATTTATTTAATAAACTCCATTATTTAGACAATTCAGTTATCATCTAATTAGAAGCTCAAGTTTTTAAACGTTTCTAACATCTTTAGTCAAAGTACCTTTAGGTACATTGGAAATATTAATTCATTCAGTGGTTCCTGAGCTATGTAGAGAGATGAAGCATTAAACATTAATATCTGTAAAATTCATCATGGTGGACTTATATATGTTAACTGTATTCTCCCTTTATTAAGACTAAGAAATTTAAGTTCAAGGTTTAAATTTCCTTTAGTTTTCCATCATGAGCGCCTGATACCAATTTGATGAGCTCAGACCAAAATCTTGGCTTTCAGTGAAGATCTGCTCCACTAATTTGGGGGAGCCATGCTATCGAAGTAAACTATGGCCTGGAGATGTATTTTAACATTGTCAAGGCCCCAAAGGCTCTGGCACCTTCATTTGCCATGGAGCAGACCTCAAAAATATATCTATGAAAGAATTTTGAAAACTAAAAGTACTTTATAAATTTTGCCAGACACGTTGAGATTTGAAAATTTCAAGAGTTCATGTGGAAAGGTACCAAAAAGGTTAAAATGAATATTGCCATACTTTTCATTTTCAGAATATCAAACATCAGTCAATAATTAAACAAAAAATGTATTTAATATTCACTATGCACAAGGCATTTTGCTAAATATTGGTGAAACCAAGATGAAAGAAACAGTCACTGCCCTTTAGCGAGGCTTTGCCTTAATGTAAACAGAAATTATGTGACAAGGGCTATTATTAGTTTTCTATTGCTGTGTAACAAATTGCCTCAAACTTAGTACTTAAAACAACAAACATTTATTATCTCACAGTTTCTGTGGGGATGATGTCTGGGCACAGCCTAACTGGGTCCTCTACTCAGAGACTCACAAGGCTGCAATCAAAGTGTCAGCCAGGGCTGTGGTGCCATCTGAGGCTCAAGGCCCTTTCTTAAACTCATGTGGTTTTTGGCAGAAGTCATTGCGTTGCAGCTGCAGAACTCATGGTGACTTGCTTCTTCAAGAGCAGGAAATGAGAGTCTTCAAGCTCAGGAAAACCAAAGTCTTTCAAAGAGTTCACCTGATTAAGTCAGGCTCACTCAGAGTACTGTCTCTTTGATTAACTCCAAGTCAGCTGATTAGGGGGTTTTTAATTACATCTGCAAAGTACCTTCACCTTCACCATACAACATCATCTGAGGAATGACACCCCATCATCTTCTCAGGTCCTATCTACACTCAAGGGCATAGGACCCTGGGCCTCATCTTACAATTTTTCACCACATGCCAGAACAGACATATTTAAGAAAGAAGTGGCCAAAAACTAAAGCCTACTAATGGAGAAAAAGGGCAAAGAAAGAGTCTTGGACAGTGGTTTAACTGTGCACAAGCTAGGCTCCTTGATGCCATGAGCATTAGAATTTTTTTTGTGCCAATTGAAAATTCATTTCAGACTTTACATAAACAAAGAAACAAAGAACCCCAAAGCTCTATTACAGAGGAGGTGTAACCAGGAGACCACACCAAGGACACAATATGCATTTAAGTTCAGACGCTGTGCTCACTGGGCCCTACTTAAGGAAAGATTTGGATAATATGGAACTCAAGGGGGAAAATGCATACGAGGTCAGACAATTAGGTTCACGAATTCATCCTAGAAAAAGTGCTCCATACCTCATTGCTGAATATCACTACAGTCACCTTCAAAGTACCCCCCTTGGGAAGCTATGCACTGATGCCAGTGCCTAGTCCACCCTTCAAAGCAACTTTGGAACTCTTTTTCTGGAATGTCCATCTGAGCTATTGTCGTATTACCCTTGATGTCCTAAATGTCATCAAAATGTCTTCCTTTCAATATTTCCTTCATCTTTGGGTAAAGANCTGTTTCAGGAGATGGTGGGCTTGTTAACTGGACTGCTATTTTACTCTGAATGTGTCCCTGCTGCTCTGGTGTTTCCGTGGGATTTATTCTCTTCACAGATTTTTCAGAAAGTTAATAATGGAAAGGATTTCACTTTAGGGGTAAGTTTGGACAAAGCCACTAGAGGTGCTATCATAGACATTCTTACGGAGAAGGCGCAATTTCACCTTTTATTTCTGATGCCAACATGGGTCAGGATCATGCCAGTGGGCAGTTGAGACTTGCAGTTACTGTCACTACATCAGAAATCATTACTCAAAGTTTAATGAGAGACACTAACAGAAGGGATGAAGGTGGGGTCCAGGGTCCAAGAAGTACAAAGCAGGTGGGAATTCTGGGAAAGGTTAAGCAAATTTAGTAGAAATCAGCGGTTATGAGTTGGAAAGGGACCATAGCAGAAGAAAGGATAGAATGGGAGCTAATGACAACCAGGACAGAGAGTGAAAGGGGACTGCCCAGGAGACTAGACGCTGCCTTAAGCCTACCGTATCTCTGCCACCAGCTTAGGAAGTGATAGTAAATACTTATCAAATCAAATGTGTGATGATTTGATACTTGTCACTACATATTTCATAGGCAAGATGTAAGGATTAATTTTCCTGTGCAATTCTTAAAGACAAAATAGCAAATAGTCCACATTTTAAATGCTTTAGAAACAGGTGGTAGTAAATAGTGCAGTTCAATTACTTGGGTGTTCTCAACATGAGAAGGGTTTTGTTTGTCAGTTAGCTGTACATGGTGTTCTAAGTCAAGTGTCACATGCACAACGTGCTGGTGATGTGTTCTAGGTGAATATATGGAGGAAAACAAAACTGTAGTTTACTAATTGAGATTTTTCATTTTCAACCAACCAACCAGGCTTAGTTTTCATGCAAGTGCTATTTATCTCCACAAGTTAACAATTCCATAAAAATCGGTTTTATCCTAAAGAAAATTATTGACATTTGTTGAAAATTCATAAAATATCTTCCCATAGTTACAATGCTATTCTGGGTCATAAGTTCCCAAGTCACATCCCCCAAAACTCCATTTAAACCAGGAAGTATTTAGAACATAGGGTTATAGTACAAGATTTATAGCAGTGTAATCACTTACGCATGTAGTCATCCCACGAACATTTAGTGAGTGCATTCTATGATCTCAGCATTGGATTAGTTGCTGGAAAGTCCCAAAATTTTTTATTTTTTCTTTCTTTTTTTTAAAAATTGGGGAATTGGGGGAAGAGGAACAGAAAAGTTGTTGTCCTTTTTGTTCTTCAGTTTAGTTGTGGAGGACATTGCTTCACTGGCCCAAGTTGACACCATCATTACACTCTTTCAGGTGAGGCAGATCAGTCGCTGGCTTCTGGACAGCCACTTACAGCAGCTGCTGGCCACTCAGGCCGGCTGCTGGCTACACACATTAGCCCATGGCAACCCACCTGTCCTCATGGTTGACTCACGGCAGCCCAGCTCCAGGTTGAGCTGTTGTTCAGCATCTTAGCTGTAGAGGGCAGTGTCACTGGTCCTCAAATGTGGGATCCGAACCCGGGCCCTCTGGCGTCCCAAGCCAGGTCTTAACCAATGCGCCAGTAGCCGGCCCCCAAATTTTTACTTTTAATAAGATAGATTCATGTTCTTAAAGTGTTCCAAGTCCAGTTGGTGATATGGACACTTTCATAAATATAACCTAACATATGATATTCCACAAAAGAAGAATGTACATAGTTATGAAAATGTAGGTTCCATAACAGGAGCATAAAATGGTGAAACAACAACACACCCATTATAATGCAAACAAGGGGACGTTTGTTAGTGATTGATACCCAGGAAATATGTTGCCTGCATATCTGCTCTATGGCAGATCTACATTTGTAAAAGGTATTTCTTCATGGTCAGTTATAATTTCATACTAACCAATGTTAGCATGAAAAATGATAAAGTAGATGAAAGGTCATGTATTAGGACTTAGCCCAGAAAAACATAATTATGACTTTCTCTCCTTGAAAAATAGAACCCAAAACAGTACTGATAAATTTTAGGGTGCAGAAAGTAAAACTGCCTGGTTAAAAATGTACAGTGGATCAGTAGAACTTTGGAAACGCACACAAGGAGTGTAGCCACGCAGCAAAGGGGTTAGGGAAGAAATTATGGTCATGGAACTGCAGGAACAAAGCACAAAATTGTGAAAAGGCGTGACATGGATCTCCATGGGCTCAGAGGTCTTACCTGAAGGGATAGAGAACACATCTCCTCATTGATCAGCATGTGCTTTAACTCTGCTGACTTGGCAATTAAAACAACAGCATATTGGGTTAAAGGCCACTTTCTGCAGCCAGATGGCCTGACTTTCATCTTACCAGTAGGAAAACCATAGCTGCTACTTAAACCTCATTGTGCCTCAGTTTCCTCATTTGCAAAATGAGGATCATAAAAACGCTTAGCTCAGTGTTATTCTGGGGAATATATAAGTTAATAAATGTAAAGAGCTTAAAACAGTGGTTGGTGTTGGAAGAAGCAATTCACCACTGTCCCTGAGCACCCCCACACTTTCTTGCTGGAGATGCCAACAACTAAAGCTTGGTTGCTCTTTGTTGAGGACACTTTGCAGAATTGTGCTTACAGCAAGCAACTTCAAGAGACGAGATGATGTCTCCTTCTGGGACAAAGATCACTGATT
>NW_017731569.1:165788-168587 GCF_001890085.2 Hipposideros armiger
TTTTTTTTGCAATGAGAACACTTTTAGCAATTTTCAAATATACAATACCGTATTGTTAGCTGTAGTCACTATGCTGTACATTACATCCCCAGGATTTATTCATCTTATAACTGGAAGTGTGTACCTTTTGACCACCTTTACCCATTGGTGGGGGTTGGGGAAAATGGGTAAGACCTGTTTCTTGTAGACAGTATATATTTAGGTCTGATTTTTAATCTAATCAGACAATTAGCTTTTTCATTGGGGTGTTTAGACCTTTCACATTAAATGTAATTATTGCTACAATTAAGATTAAAATGAACATCTTGCTATTTGTTTCTATTTGTCCCATCTGTTTTCCTCTTTTTCCCTTTTGAACCTCTTTTGGACTAAATACATTTGTTTTTATGATTCTATTTTTTTACTTTGTTGGCTTATTAGCTATAACTTGATTTTGTTATTTTGGTGATTGCATTGTGGTTTAAAGTATACAGCCTTAACTTACCACAGTCTGCCTTCATGTGGTATTATACCATTTCCTGTGTGACATAAAGACCTTACAATAGTTCCCTTTAATATGTCCTCTCCTGGCCTTAGTACTGTTGTTACACATTTACTTATATGTACAAATATGTTATAAACTCCATACTACACTGGTTTTTATTCTCTTTAATCAATTACTTTTAAATTGACTGAAATAATAAGAAAATAATTTACCTCTGTAGTTATCATTTCTAGTGTTCTTCATTGCTATGGACAGATATATATTTCTGCCTGTTATCAATTTTATTCTGTCTGAAGGAATTAGCTTAACATTCTTATAGTGAGATCGTAGTGATTAATTCTTATAGCTTTTGTGCATCTGAAAAAAAATCTTTATTTCACCTTTGTTTTTGAAAGACATTGCTGAGAATACAATTATAGGTTGATATTTTTTTCTGTGAGTACTTTAAAGATGTTGCTTCATTGTCTTTTCAATTGCATTGTTTCCAATAAGAAATATGCTAATGTCCTTATCTTTTTCACCCCTATGTAATGTATCTTTTTATACTGGCTGCTTTTTATTTTTTCTCCTTATCATCAATGTCTAACAGTTTAAGTATGATGTNTGGGGGCCAGATCAGGTGAATAGGAAGGGTGTTCCAATACAGTTATTTGTTTCCTGGCTAAAAACTCCCTCACAGACAGTGCTGTGTGAGCTGGTGCATTGTCACGATGCAAGAGCCATGAATTGTTGGTGAAAAGTTCAGGTTGTTTTCATCTAACTTTTTCATGTAGCCTTTTCAGCACTTGCAAATAGTAAACTTGGTTAACTGTTTTTCCAGTTGGTACAAATTCATAATGAATAACCCCTCTGATATCAAAAAAAGATTAGCAACATCATTGCAACAAGTTCGTGAACTTAATTGTCAGAACTCGTAGGTTCTTTAATAATGGATCTGAGTACTTTCTAGTCATTAGCTATCTTAGCTTGGGTGCCCCTTAAAACAAAGGCTGGAGTGCCGATAGCTTATTTGAGAATGTGATTCTTGGAAGCAGCTGCAACGGACAAGAGAGAGTGAAATAGGGAAGGAGGGAAAGCCGACTCAAAAATGTGTTTGAGTTGGTCGCTGCTTGAGGCCTGAAAGCTCCTTTTGAGAAACTTTATCAAATGAAAATCAGAATTTTTCCTTTGGGGATAAAGGAGGGAAGCACTTTTTTATTGGTTCTTGACACCTACTAGTCAGCAGTGGCCCACGAATCTGTATGCCAAATGGGTGCCTGTGGTGTCAGAGAAGGCCCAGGGAAGAATGACAGAAGTAGAGAGTGCGACCTGAGATGAAGTGCTTTCAAGTTGCATATGTAAAACCTTGTCAAAACTTGTGCAGGGCAGGTGACTGGCAAAGCGACAGTGGTACAAGGTGGGTTTGAGAGGATTTGAAGGAGTACACAATGAGTGTTTGATGTATTGACCTTTTGAAAATGTAGTGAAAACTATGGAGTCACTGTCAGGAAAAATGCAAGCATGCACACATGCACACATGCACATGCAACGTGCACACTTCAAGTAGTTTTTCTAATTCCAAAGCCCACCCATGTTCCCAAGATTGGATGCTCTGTTTAAGGTACTCGTTATAAAGAAAAGATTTTTGACAATATGGTATTCATGTAAAAAACTGTATAGTTTCCTTCAAGGAAAAGATATGTCTTTAAATAATTGCCCTTTTTTTCCCTATGAAGTACTCTCTTTAAAAATATATTTTATTCTTCAAAAAGTTTACTTCAATATCTATTACTCTCTTAACAATAAGTGTGGGTGTATTCTGAGTTCATCTGGAGTCATTAGTTGTAGCAGAATAGAAAGGGGTGAGGGGTAAGGCTGGTGTATGGTAAGAAAGCAGAACCCCAATATCTCAGACTGCAAATTCTGGTGTGAGGAAACTTACTATAATATGAGCCTTCTTATCTCTTCATGGCAAGGCATGCCAGGCTCTCTGAGTTTGGTAACAATAATCACTGTAGACATAGGGACTGGTAAGATGAAGTTTACATGTTTAATCATTGTACATCAGTTTTATTCTATACTAGAGCTATCATCTGAGCTTTTAGTACAGCCAACAACCTCACTCAGACCTGGGAAAGAAAATGTGTAAATGGATCATGTCACCTCACCAAATTAAAAAGGCAACCTGAAAGCATTTTCCTTCTTGAGAAATGGATAGAAAGGACTGCACACTCACTCATATCTGGATGAAATAACATAGTTTGCAAGACAAAAAGAAATCCCACTAAAATCTCTGATAAAACAAAGGCAGAGACATGTAAGAGGGAAGACAGAAT
>NW_017731569.1:171727-173004 GCF_001890085.2 Hipposideros armiger
AATTTTAATAGTTTTTTTTCCTTTCTTAAAATGTGTACACATTTATTTTGTCACCCTCTGTATTTCTCCTTGTGTGAGTTTTAATAGATTGTGTCTTTCAAGGAATTGGTCCATCTCATCATAGTCATCAAATTTGTGTACATAGTATTGTTCATAATATTCAGTTATTATCCACAGGTTCAGTAATAATGTTCCCTCTTTCATTTTTGATATTAGTACTGTATTTTTCCGTGTATAATATGCACCCACATTTTTGGCTCAAACTTTCAGGAAAAAAATCTTTCATTTTAATTTTTTAATTCAAATTTTAATTTGTTTACATTTAGGTACTTGTTTTTTGCATTACAAAGAAATTTTAGCATTTATTTTTTAACATATTATGGTACAAGAAATTTTATGTAACATATAATTACAAAACACAAGAACAGATACGAGGTACAAGAAATTTTATATACTGGTAACAAATTTATGATATTTACACATCACAGAAGGCCAAGAACTCTTCATTGCTGCAAGTTCATCATAAGTTCAACAAAACTGATTATCATATTCCAGGGTATTATTTTGCATGCAGATATCATTATTGATTTCTAGAGTTACACTTTTAACTCATAAGCATAAATAAAATAATTAAAAACATTTATATAGATGTGGAATTAGTACTAGGAATTAGTACTACCCATGTATAATGTGCATCCTAATTTTTGACTCACAAACTTGGGCAAAAAAATGTGCATTGTGCATGGCAAAATATGGTAATTTGTATTTTTACGCTTTGTTTTTCTTGTATGTCTAGCTAGAGGAATATCAATTTTACTGATCTTTTCAAAGGATCAGCTTTTGGTTTCATTGATTTTTCCCTATTGTTTTTCTGTTTTTAATTTCATCGATGTCTGTTCTAACTACTATTTTTCCTTCTGCTTACTCAGAATTTAATTTGTTTTTTTTTTTTTTTTTTGGTTTCCCAAGATGGAAACTTATATTTTTTATTTTAGAACTTTCTTCTTTTTTAACATATGCATTCAACGGTATAATTTCCCTTCAAACACTGCTTTCACTGCATCCCATAGATTTTGATATGTTGCATTTTCATTTTTAATTTATAACTATTGTTTTTATTGTTTTTTGTTTGTTTCTTTTTAGCTGAGCCATCTTGCCACCTGTTGGCAGCTCAGTGGCAGCTCAGCTTGGGCCAGGACTTGAACCGCTGTTGCTCAGAGCTCACACTCTTGAGCAAGCTCTTAACCAACTAAGCCGCTCGGGCGGCCCTTGCATTT
>NW_017731569.1:175489-176408 GCF_001890085.2 Hipposideros armiger
GCAGAACATAGTAAGAAAAAAATCTGTAACTCTGCTTTACTCAATGTGAGGGTTCTTGTAAGGATGCTATTTGTTCTATTATACAATCTTCTTTTTATGAACACATACAGGATAAAATTCCCTCTAGTCCAAAAACCAAGAATAGTTATAATTTTATTAAGAAATTAAATTGCACTATTTTATTAAGCATAGTTTGTAAATATGTTTCCATTTCCTTCTTTGATTGTTGGCAAAGTCAGAGTCACAGTAGTAGCCATAATTAGCAATATAGAATACAAATATGGTATATATTTTGTGTAATAATCCTATTTGCTTCATTTTTTTCTACTCTCATTTTTTTCATCCTATGTTTAACTTAGTTGTTTCTTACGATATGTATTAATGGAAAGAATTTAAATTAAAAAAAAAGCATAGCAGATTCAGTCATTACTAACTAATCTCCAAGGTTAAAAATTTCCATCAACTTTCAAAACATATGTATCAAGACAGTGCGGTGCTGGCATAAAGAGAGACAGATAAATCAATTAAACAGAATCAAGTGTCCAGAATAAGTTCTTATATATTTATGGTCAATTGGGATTCAACAGAGGTGCCAAAGTAATTCAGTGGGGGAAGAACAGTCTTTAACAAATGACACTGACACAATGGCATATCCAAATATGAAAATATGAACTCAGTCCTTACCTCCAAATAGAAAAATGTCCATATATGTCATATAGAAAAAGTAACTCAAAATGGATCAGAGACCTAAATGTAAGAGTTAAAATTATATAGATTTTGGAATAAAACATGAGAAAAAAAATGTTTGAAACTTTGAGTCAGGCAAAGATTTCTTAAATATGATACCAAAAACATGTGCAATAAAAGAAAAACTTGATAAATTAGACTTAATCAAAATTAAAAACTTGTACTTCAAAAG
>NW_017731569.1:177646-178769 GCF_001890085.2 Hipposideros armiger
GACAGAATCCAGTTTGGAGAATATAGTCTTGCTCAGTAAATTGGAATAAAAAAAGATGAGGAGGCATAGCAAAGCAGACTTTGGGTTAAGTACCCCCAAGAAAGTTTTAGATACACTTAGAAGTGACTGAGTTCAACTTCCCAAATGCAAGCAGAGTGATATTATTAGGAGATTATTCTCTCTCAGGGGTGGTTTAGTCAACCACAAAAGCCTAGGCCATAATTATAAAACCATGTTTCTATGTACTTATCTCTCACTAGAAATCTGCTCGAGTCCTCTTGCATAAACTGGTCAATGTTAGTTTGTCACCACGTGATGACTCCTGCTCTTGTTTTACACAATACAGTGATAGTACATCCTACCTAGGCTCAGAAAAAGACATCTTTCTCATCTCCTTTCTGAGAGGTAAAATGACTCTCAAACTAGCCTAATCCATCGTCTAACAACATTATCCCTAAGACACAGTGGAGATTGATACTACTTCACGTTTGCTTACTCATTAGTCAGCCAAGAAAACTGTCTTCTCAATTCTAGTACTATTTTTCTCCTGACAAACTTGACTTTCCAGACACAGGTGGGCAGCGTCAGCAGGAACAGTGGCATCACCTGGTGTTAAGCAGCACAGTAAGGTTATACCTTCTTCATACCTGGGAGAGTCACACCTCTCAGCAACTAGCATGCCTCTTTTTGAATTTGTGAAGTGACGTTGGTACAGCTCGATCCCTGATGTGTTTTGATTTTCTGATAAGATTTTCATATTGGTTAACTAAAAGAGACCTGGTTTTTAAAATAGTCATCTGCCCACATTATTTCCTTGCTGTTGGAGGAAGTAAGACAGAGATATAGCTAGGCCTGCAACCTCTATGTCTGCCAAATTGAGAGGATTAATTCTTCAGGATAATTTGGCCCTGACTTGGAAAAGTAGGTTTTCTTTCATCTCACCTCTGCAGGGGAAATAGGGTTAATTTTCTTCAGGAAAACATCCTCATCAGGCTTCTTCCCTTTCATAAAAGCATATCAACACAACTCCTTGCTTAAGTATATTATTAAAATATGGACTTTTGATCTTAACTTACAACGTAGTGTCACTGTACTTTAAATTCTCCCTAGGAAGGAAAACTCT